>NC_052511.1:45538354-45804369 GCF_014356525.2 Nilaparvata lugens | reverse complement strand
TGTTTTTATAGAATTATTTTGTGAATTTGAAGTTTGTTTTATGTTTTTTTGAAGGGTTTATTGTAAATCTATCTTAATTTGAAATGTGTGTTCTATTCTAATTTGTATATATAGATTGATGATTTAGTTTATGAATTGAAATGGACATGACCTACATAATATTCGGACATTTTAAGACAGAATTAGGAAATTGAAGAAGTTTTGGGCAATAGCCTGTTTTTTTTTTCTTTCAGACTACTCTACTGTTTACTCTATCCAATAAATAAATAAAAATTATAAAATGTTGATCACGATCAAAATGGGAATTGATGAACAAAAACAAAACATCCTATAATAACGTTCTTAATGTTTTCTGGGTTTTTTCATAAGAAGAATCAAATAATCAACTCTTTTTGCCAGCGTTTCAAAGTCTTGAAAAATCGTGGAGAGAGGAGTTTTAGTATTGCTTGGATGCTGTAGCAATAGTGAACACGACCAATACCTCAGATCTCTTCCTTCCTGAATCAGCAAACGGACTAGCTGACACCATCGCCTATTAAACCTCCCACACTCACATACTCACATATGGCACAGCAGCAGTATTGCAAAAGTCGGAAGTCGCAAGTTTTCAATGGAGGTCCGACTTGGAGTCCGAGCCTCGAATTTATCGCTAGCCGATAGAACCCGAGACGAAATACTTTTCCGTCGGCGATAAAAAATCCATCAACCGCTCGGGCTCCGGCTTTTACTTCCTCTTGTCATTTGTCCGTGTCCCCTTTCTATCCTCGGTACAATTGTACAGCTACTTGCAATACACCAACCTACTTTTTCTTTTTCCTTTCCTTGCTCTTCTTTCTTACTCTCCTTCTTCTTCTTCTCCTCCTCCTCCTCCTCCTTCTTCTTCTTCTTCTCATCTTTTATTCTTCTTCTTATCTCTTCTTCTTCTTTCTCTTCTTCTTCTTCTTCCGCTACTGACAAGTCCTACCACATTCGGGAGATTATTGGAAAGTGTTGAGAATATTTCGTATACTTATCCATCAGTTATTTCTTTCTTCCTTGTCCTCACACCGTCTCATTTCTCCACTGAATCATTATCCCCCTTCCTTTTTCTTCTCCTCAATTTTCTTTTGATTCTCTTACTCTAGTTCCCCCTCCCTACTTATCCTTTACATTCATTTCTTATTTTCAAATTTTCTTATCATTCTACCAATTTTCCCACTTACTTCTCTACATTTTTTGACTTCATCATAATTTATGCAACCTCCACTATTCTCCTATTTCCTCCCCAACGTGTTCATCTTCTTCATTTCATTGAATTTCCTCTCTTATTCTTATTCTCCTCATGTGGCACTACTTTCTCAATTCATACATGTATGCTTTTATTACTAGATTTATTTTCTACCCATTTTCTTTCCTTTTCTCATCTGATTTTCATATCTCACCATCTTCACCTCTCCCTCCACTTATTTATCAAAACTCTTTTAATAATATGTTTCCAATATCATTCTTCTCGACTTTGCTCTTCCGCGATTACTTCTCTATATTTCTTCCTTTCATTATTTGTCCTCCTTTTTCCATTCCCTTCAATGGTTACTCTTCTCTCTCATTTTTATTCTTTGCTGCTTTCAATTCTTCCCGTATCACTCTTTCTCCTCCATGAAGTCAATCTTAAAAATTTTTTACAGTGAATCTCTAAAATTGTTATCCTAAATCCTTAATAAACTTTCTCCTATCCTTGAGAAATTTCCTAAATACTCAAACAGTTTCTCCTACTTCTTGAACACACACACCTTTTCTTCATATTTTGTTTCTTCAGGAGTAGCTCTCTCTTATAGTAAATCTTAAAAATCTCTTTCACTAATTCTTTAAGAAATATTCTATTCACTCTTGCCCACTCTCCCCTTCTCTTCTCCTCCCCTTCCACCAATCTTCCCATTCCTTCACCAACCCCTATTTCCGACACCGGAAAAGCGATTGGAAAGCGTCGGGAAATGTTGCCGGCAACTAATCGTGAGTCCCGCTTACGTCAGCAGTAAATTGTCTGGAAGGATGAAGGCGTAAAACCGGCGGTCTATCAAGAAAAACGCATGATACATTCCTTCATAGTGACTTACATTATTATGCTTGCTGGAAGGATGTATTTTTCCCTGAATATTTACTAGCATGGGTTGAATGGATTGAGTTGCTGTACTGTGTTCATGAATAATCGATTTTCTGTAATCCTTCAACTCCTTTTTGGTGCTTCTGCTATGGCTTACCCAAGAAATTGAACATTCTGTTAACGAAGATAGAAACTATAATGTTAACATTGGAGATTATAGAACTACTATTGAAAATTTGAGGGATGTCAATGAACACTTAACAATGACAATTAACAATCTATAATCAGTTATGTATCGGAACAGACAAACAATATGACTATTTCTTGGAAACAAGGAGATTAATAATAAGAAGAAGAAACTAGAATAATATCAAAGCCAATTTTTCTTATGAACAATTCTATGAATTATTCAATCTTATCAGCTCCTATTACATACTAAAGTCTGTGATATATTACTTTAACATGAAGAGGAGAAACCCATTTTCTCCTCCACAGTTTGTAGCGTAGACAAAGACTGACATCCTGCGCACAATTGGATGCGCCGTGTCATTTTGCTTCATGTTCTTGTGATGAAAAATCTCTGTAACTGTACTACACAAACAATATACCAGCTGACCAGTACACTACTTGGAACATGCCAGCAATAGCTGGAGGGGAGTGTTGGTGGGACGCGTTGCAAAGCTCTTTCACACACACACACACACAGACACAAAAGAAGGTGATGCTGCTAGGTAGTTGGAGTGATTAGTGGAGGATAGAGCATCGGACCTCTCTGTCTTCGAGAAAGAGCCGTGTTAAAAGTAATTTATCCCGCACTTAGTCTTATAATTCATCTTGTAAGTTAATATTGTATTTAGGAACTCATCCCCCCTGCTAATATTCATACCTTTTGTAAATCGCATGCATTGTATTTCTGTAGTTTTCATCTTTCATCTTATTCACTTGCTCAATTTGATTGTAAATTAATAGTAGTGGAGACTGATTTGGGCGTAATGCCTGTAGTCTTCCTTGATCATGTGATAGATAAATGAATAATCTCATAAACTCATCAGTATTCTCAATTCTCACAAAATAAAGACATAATTTCCTTTGTAAAGTACATCACGTATCACAGACATCATCAGTTGGGGTAAATAGAGAAATTGAGATCGAAAACTCGTGCAGTCATGTTTTTGCAATAATTTTCTGAATATTATACAGGTGCAACCACAAACTATAAACTAATATGTATTTTCATTAATTTCTAGGTTCGAGACAAATTTTTGTTTCAAAAATCTCACTTGCATCGACTGTAACATATTTGTGGGTAAATTATAGTTTTGGATTGATAGTCTTTGAACGTGGTCTCGTCTTAATGTACAATTATTAGAGGAGAACCTCAACCGAGTAGAGCCTGATTCAGAATGCATGCTAATCAATGTTTTATTTATATTGTTTCTAAATGAGTAATCCAGTGATTGACTTTGAAAACCAATCTATTTATCACGTCTCTCTTTTTTCCTTGAAGAGAAAAAATCAATCACTCATAATTCTGGAGCATTCCATTCTAAATGAAATGAATCCACCTCTGAGCCCTATTCTCGTATTATAACACTGAATCCGGCTTATTGCAGGTCCAATAGAAACTGATAACAATCAAACCGGTAATTTGGAACGGAAGGATAGAAGTATTTGCCGGAGGGGGAAAAGGGAAATCAGGGGTTGGTAGGTTGGGGAAAACTAGTGATAAGGGGAAGGGGGAAATGAGGAAGAGAGAAGAAGAGAGAACATTGGGAACGAAGAGGAAGCAAGTGGGAGAGGAAATCATGGATAGATGGGAGAGGAATCTGGGATGAGGGGGAGGGAAATCCAGGAAGAGGGAACAGGTGATCAGGAGGAAAAGGGAAAGAAGGGAAGAAGTTGAGCGGTATGTTGAGAAGTGAGCCTCATTAAGGAAGCAGTGCGAAGAATAGGGATTGTTTCCTATGGGAATTGAATGTAGCTGCTTCGCTTTTCGTGCAGGATGTGAGGGTGTAACTAAAGTTATACTGAGCACGCGTTGCTTCATAATGACTCGCTTGTACTACTCGCAAATCCACCGGGAATTCTAATAGAATGATTACAGTCGCGGAAAACTGGAAACTTTTCGACGGTGCACATTATTAACCGAATCGTATTCGAATGACGGGATGTGATTTGTCGTACGGTATTAAGGGATTGTCATGGATTCGGCTCAAAACTGTTAAACAATACATTCTAATAATTTTAACAGTTTTTTTATTAGGTTGAATTTGAACTCCTCATTTAGAATACACATATATAGTACAATCATATGTCAAGGAAAGTACTTGATATGGATACACAGCCGAGGTGCAGAGGCAGACCCCGTGTGTCATGGTTAGGTTTAGTTCATAAAATATAAAGCAGTTGGACCTGACAAATCAGGTGACCCAGGATCGTTCGACTGAAGACTTAGATCAAGGAAAGCCGACCCCAAATAATGGGAAAAAGGCAAGGAGGAAGAAGAAACTATACAATACAATGAGACATCATTGTAAATCTATCTACCCACCTTATAAATCTCTCAATTCTATCTACCCCCTCTTCGCTTTCTAGATTTAGGTCCATATGCACCATCAACTTAACACGAAACTTGGCTTAAATGAATATGATATGCTCGCATGTATTTAAGAGTCGCTTTCTGCAAAGTTGGTTTAACTATCAAACACGTTTACAATGTATGGTTGTATTTATTATAATGTGTTTCAATTGAGTCACCTGATGGTTTAAACTGGAATTTGAGTTGAACTTTTTTTGAAGAAAGCGATCCAAGTTGCTTAGTTCCAGGTTTGAACAAAAAAGTGATCTATCGTACGGTATTAAGGGATTGTAATGAATTCGGCTCAAAACTGCGGCATTCGTTAAACAATACATTCTAATAATTTTAACAGTTTTTTTATTAGGTTGAATTTGAACTCCTCATTTAGAATTCACATATACAGTACAATCATATGACAAGGAAAGTACTTAATATGGATACACAGTCGTGGGGCAGAGGCAGACCCCGTGTCACATGGTTAGGTTTAGTTCATAAAAATATAAAGCAGTTGGACCTGACAAATTAGGTGACCCAGGATCGTTCGACTGAAGACTTAGATCAAGGAAATCCAACCCCAAATAATGGGAAAAAGGCAAGGAGGAAGAAGAAACTATACGAGACAATACAATGAGACATCATTGTAAATCTATCTTCCCACCTTATAAATCTCTCAATTCTATCTACCCACTCTTCGCTTTCTAGATTCAGGTCCATATGCACCATCAACTTAACGCGAATCTTGGCTTAAATGAATATGATATGGTCGCATGTATTCAAGAGTCGCTTTCTGCAAAGTTGGTTTAACTATCAAACACGTTTACAATGTATGGTTGCATTTATTATAATGTGTTTCAATTGAGTCACCTAATGGTTTAAACTGGAATTTGAGTTGAACTTTTTTTGAAGAAAGCGACCCAAGTTGCTTAATTCCAGGTTTGAACAAAAAAGTGATCTATCTAAAATATAACTATTATTTAACGAAAATCCTAAATAAATGCTGCAAATCACCCCGAAGACTTGCAGCATTTATTTAGGATTTTCGTTAAATAATAGTTATATATATTAGCATTTGAATAAATGCATTCTCTATTTAATTCCATCTATGATCTATCTAAGTTTGAAGCGAGATGATGCACATGGGACTCTGATTGGATGTGATTCATTCTTGAATAAATCAAGCTGTTAACAATATTATGAGTTTTTCATGCATGTACCTCTGTTCTGGATAAGCTATTTTTCATTTGTTCTAATAAAAATAGTGTTAATATGCAATGGGTCTTGCAAGACTGACAATACTTTGTCATTTATGATAAAGAATCAATATTATACACATTACTGGGAACATTATAAATGTATAAACTACTTGACGGATATTGGAAAACGAAAAACTTCCAATGATTTTCTGTGTTCAAATTTCCTGTGACATTATTAATAGACGCTTTGTTTGAAATATCACTTCTACCGAAAATTTATAAATTCCAAGTTGAATTTCACAGTGAGTTTCTGAGCAATATCACAACTCGACTTCACCTTCTATAAAAGTGTTATTACTTTAAACTCTCAGTATTCTTTACATTTATAAAATCAATGCTTCTCCATTTAAACTTTGGTGACAGTATGATGTGAACCTCACTACAGCAGCTCCTGAGGGCGTCTACTCAATATTCCTAACACATGATGATGATGATGTATATCACAAATCATTCGCCTTTCACTCGATAAAAACAACAAATAATTACCAAATCACATTTTTCCAGCCGGTGTTGTCGAATATTCGACGCATCAGCACGTCATATATCTATATATGATCGATCTACGTATATTCGACACATCATAATATATCTATATTATTTCATGTGTTTGACTCCACATGTACTTGACAAGTCAGATTTTTATGTCTATATATTTTATGTGTTTGACTCGATGTATATTTGGCACGTCATATATCTCAATAGCAAAGCTATTTGCTCGCGCAAAATGCAATACATCGTTTACCGCCTGACTGAAAGTGAGAAAAACGCTCTTTGCCGCATGATAAAAAGCAGCGCTCCCCGATTTTCGACAATGAAGTGTTTATCACATGCACAACACACACACGCACACATACAACATCAGTCGTTGTCAACTATTCAAATTTTCAGTCGACATTCAAATTTTTGCCACCATCACAATGGCGGTCGCTCGTCAGACACAATGCGCACGCATGTATTCGGGTCGCGCTTCAATGTGTGAATCAGTGTTGCGTAATGTCACACAACAGCCACACTCAGTCACACTGTCAGCATTCGTTATGAACAACACATTAAAACTCCCCATTCAATCAATGCTGACAGTATGAAGTGAATCTCTCTATCTTTGATATTCACTTCAAACTGTCAGTATTCTTTGTAAATGACATCAATGCTTCCCATTCAATCAACGCTGACAGTTTTAAGTGAATCTCATGAGAATCTATCTACCAGACTCACTTCATACTGTCAGTATTCCTTGTCAATATCATCAATACTTTCCATTCAGTCAATGGTGACACAGTTTGAGAGGAGGTTGATTGTTTGTTGTTGCTTGTTGATGAAATCTCCATGAGAGCGCGCTTTTTGATTTGAATACACTGTAATGAGAACTGTTTCGTGTGATGGATGGCTGCAACAATGATGCGCGATATCACAATGATAGAGTGGGATAGTCGGTGCATATTGTTGTTGTATGTACGAGATGTGAGCATTCCACAGGCATGTAGGGTATAGTGGATGTGACCAGTCTGAGATACAATAATAATAATTTATGAGGATCGTTTCTGTTGTTGTTGATACTGTTGGAGCTTAAGATGCAACATCAAATTATGTTGGGGACATGTATTGTATCGAACATAATTTATTGTTCAGACAAAAATCATACTAAAATGAGGATGATCCGTCCTGAATATATTTCAAGATTCATCATCAAATTATTCCATATAATGTTTGCCAGTGTCACCTTAAAGGAAATTCAGCACGATTGGCGAAATAGATCATAACGAATAAAGGAAAGGATGATCTAGCCAATATTTGAAACTTCATTTTATTCAATTCACATGTGAAATTCATTTCATTCTGCCCAAAAAATAGGTCTTGACATGGGTTTATTGTCATGTTTCATCTCCTGACAATAATTATCAGTACAGCTATCAGTGTTTGTATTATGCTCGAGTCACTGGTAGAATTTCGTATCGAAATCATTATTTAATAAAGAACAAGAACCATGATTGCAGCTGATTGTAAGGCTAAAGAGTTACAAAAGCACTCGAGAAGTATTGCAAGTATTCAAGATAAGCCGAAAATGTTTTAATATTATTACTGAACAAGGAGTGAGAAGTTTGTCGAGAACAATATTATTATAAGTAGTGTAAGAGCTGAAGAGCTGAAGAACAGGAATCTTGATTGGAGCAGATTGTGTTTGAGCTGAAGTGTCAGAAAAGCCCTCGAGAAGTATTGCAAGTATTTAAGATAAGCCGGAAATGTTTCAATTATTACTGAACAAGGAGTGAAAATTTAGTCGAGAACAATTATTATAAGAAGTGTATGAAAATGACGATAGATATTCGTTGATACAATCACAAATAATATAGTTATCGAATAAAAACGACTTGATATCAACAAATTTGAATAACTACACTGCCATATTGTTAAAACAGGAAGAGAGCAATATCAGAGAGAATACATACAGAGACTTTGATACTGAAGACATTACAATATAGGGAAGAATTTTAAAACGAGATGAAAAGTAGAAAAGAATTAATATATCGAGCGTTGTAAGAGAATAACCAGGGGAATTATAATTATCTTTAGACTAAAATGCGAGGAATGGAAATCAGAATATTTGTAGTGGATGCTCGGAATGTAGATCTCGGTAAGTGAATTATTCAAAATAGCTGGGGAACGGGCAGAGCAATAGCTGCGGTGAAAGGAGGTACAAAAGTAGCTTGTTAGAAACAGTTAAGCGATGAGCAAATTGTGTGATTGAACAAGGGTGGGACAATGATGGCGGGGGCTTCAACAATTCTCCGTCCCCTAAACTGACCGACCGACCGACAAGTCGACGACTGTGATTCTCAGGCGAGGCTTTCCCAAACTTTCAAACTTGCCGCGCGCAACTTTATAACTTTGGCAACGACAATCCCCCCACCCTGCGAAGTCAACTTTGTTTGACCTCTTTCGGTGTAAATCCCAGCAGACAAAGTGGTTCGTCGGACGGCATTTGAGCGTGGGGGGGAGACTTTGACTTAGACTCTCGTTCAGCTAGGAGGCGAAAGTTTTCTTAGGAGAAATGCGATCATTGCTTTTAGAGAGATTTTTCAAGCGGAAAAATAACTTAGCAATACGTAAGTTATCACTGCTGTGAGAATGAATGGATTCGTCGGGGGAGTTTGGTCACACTGCTGCGATCAAGTAAATATTTTCAAAGTACACATGAAACTTGAAAAGGGCTTATTGGATCCTTGGAAGCTCTCTGGACAATATTTCATTTTCCAATACTACTTTACACTGTTACTTATCAATAAGTTGATATTCTTATATTCTTTTCATTTCAATGTTCCGCTTGTTTCTCGCTTATCAAATAAATTATTTCAGTTTACAAAAATTTTATTCAATCATGTACCGTGTGAAGTATTAGATCTATGATAGATGGAAGAATCTTCTCCTACAAATTCCTGTTCAATGCTTTCTTCATTGGAGCGACTACTTCGCTCTTATACAATAATGTTTGATTTCCCAATCATATAATGATAGTAATATTCTCGTGATAAAGTGGTAGTGTGGAACTTACTGGTATTACAAATAGCATAATATATTTTCAAATATTGTGATGAATTTTTTAAATAGACCTCATGAGAAGAGAGAAAAATTGTGATTACCTTTAAAATGAAAGAATTTGCTAAGGAATAGTTAGCGACCGAGCGATAAAGCTTACTTATCAGTAACTGTATATTAGATAAGAGTACCGTTTTGTACTGAACATTTTCTAGAAAATTATTCAATAAAATTATAATTATTCTGCAAATAAAGCACGAATTATTTATGAATCGCTCACTGATTTTGAGGTTACACTTGTTTACTACCGATCAGATGTTTTTAAAACAGTTCGAACGCAGCTGACTGATTCAAAGTATTGTCAAATGTCATGCTGGCTTCACGCAAGATATAATACCATTCTAAAAATTATAAAACTATCAATAAAGGACCAAGAATTTCGAATAAAAAAAAAATGTATGTATTATCGATGAAATTATTTATTATTTAAGAAATTATATTATATCTCAGGTCTTATTGTAACTAACTAGGTCATAGCATGAACAGTATATTATTGATAAAACGGCAGAAATTACTTATAACAGTCTCAAACATAATAAAATTTGTATAAGAATATTAATTTATAATGATTAATTCAACTGAACCACATGGTAATTAAATCTCTTTGGCAAGCCTAAGCCAATCATAGTGCATAGAAATAGCACCAAAAAGGTGATCGTTTGAAAGCAACACATGTTAATCTACCATCAGACAACAAACCTGCCTTATCATATACGCTAGCACATATACATTGTATGAGAGGAACTATGTCTAGAAGATAAGCAGTTTTAAGAATTATATAAGTTGAATTATTATTGTAATTAAAGGAATTTATTCTACTGCCTGCCACTGACGTCACGACCACGTCACAATCGTTCTACCAATGGCAAATTTTCATGCAAATTATTACATTGAGATTCTCAGAAGAAAGGTCTAGCCAAGAAGCTGAAGAAAAGACAGCACTTCCCTTTGAAATCCTCACCGTTCAGATCTCTTTATAGTTACCAAGACCTATTCGTAAAAATTTCTTGTTCGATTTTATATGTTCTATTTGTGAGCCGATATTTTAGGCCAATCTATTTGTATTGTAAATTATTTTTCATCAATCGATAAATTTAAAAGTTTAAAGTAAATTATCCCTTAATTAATTTGGTGAAGGAAATATTAATTAAAATTCCCCACGTGCTGAAACCGAAGCCTGGATCCACTGCCGATCAAACGATTTTGATCTAAAGAAGAAAACCGACCGCCAAGGAAATTCACGTGAGTTATAAGTTTAAAGGGGCCCCAATCTATGCTTCGAAAATATTTCAGTGCAGAAAAACATAAAATTTTCTTCGTTAAATTATTGGCCACACCGACAAGCGCTTTAGCATTTAAGAGCTAGAATTTATCCATATAGAATTTCTAAGAATTTGTAGTTTGATTAGCTCCTCCGCTGCCAGAACCCGACCCCGAGCAAACTTTTTTTTTTTAAATATTTTATAATTTATTTTCACTATTTTTCAAACTGTTAATTTTATCAATTGTAAAATTCTGTCGAATCACGCATAGTATCATGCAAGCACAAGAACATTTTTAACTCCTTTTGTCAATGCTAAATTATTATCGATCTGTAAATCTTTGTTAATCTTTGGTGAAAACAGAAATTTTAAACTTAACCTCACTTTGGACTATTTATGTGCCAAAATCAAGGAATTGAAGAAGTTTTGGGCAATTGCCTGTTTCTCTTTCCAAATATCGTGTTTGTGACTGTTCTAAAAAATAGATAAATATTAATGTTCAGGTGAAATATTAAACGAAATGTCCTACTCATCCTATATAAGTGAGGAATCCATTCCAGGGGGGAGGAGGGAAAGAGATGCTCTCCGTTTCTCCATCTCCACTTCCAGCAATGATGTACGTCGTCGTCTGCTCACTACTTTCTTCTTGGTCGATCTACCAAACGAAACCACTCATTCATTAGTACGATCTTGACATAAATTCACACCGCAATACATATTACGTTGAGAATATTGATTAAAATAAAATTATTAAATAAAATCAAATTCTGAATCTGCACTGTATGATCATATATTTTATTATAATATATTCCAGTTTTGTTAATTCGTTTTCTGAGTTCGATTATTCTTAAGCCTGTCAATTATTGTGTCTGATACGTTCTATATCATCAAGAACCGATCGAATACGATCATTGAAATAACTGAATTAAGCTGGATATTGGAACAGGTCTAAGTGGATGTAGCGAGTGGGTCAGATCGAGATATTTATTCTTTGTCCTTACCTGCTCATATATCAGCTTTTATCTGTTACCAACCTCGACTTAGGAGCGAACACATCAATTGTACAGCAGATGCAGCCAGGGATCATATAAATTCCTACAATAGAGCTTAAAACCCGACAAGACTCTGTTCTCGAAGTATATTCTGAACGATATTTGGTCCAATACCGTATCTTAATCCTTCAGAACTTATTAGAGACGCAGTCCCGTAAATTATCTACATCGGGATTTTTGCTCGACCTGTATGATTTTATATGCTCATTCTTCACAGGTAATAATTTTAAGGTATCCGTATTCAGTGTTTAGCGATCGCTACATGCTTGTAAAAATTTCATCATTATACAATCTGTCATTAGAAGAATCAAGGGTGAGCGAGCGTTTAGGCCTCCCGCGATTCCGACAATTGTATTGAATCTTGTAGTGAGTCAATCAGTCTGGTGTACACTCAGCGTCCACACACGCATTGCAAATTTATAGCCTCTACACCATTGATTCAGTACAAGATTCATCCTACATATGTGAGGCGAGTAAAATACAGCTTCACAATATGTATAAGTTTTTAAACCAATATCAAGTCCGTAATAAGTATAGCCAGAGACAAACAAATAGCTCACGCTTATCCTTCCTCTATGGTATAGCATACAAACATCTTTCATAAGTTGATCAGATCTCTGGATGGGATCTTGATTCCATTTGGCCATTTTACAATTGTTCATTAATGTCCACTCTAGATACCTTCTCATCCAAGCTCTGACCTTCCAACCTATTTCCAATATAAGCTTTTAAAACAGAGATGCTTTCCATGTTATTTAAATGGAGCTACTTTAATACTTTTTTAGTTCCTTGGGCAAAAAGTGATGATCTACTATTATGTTACAGGGATTAAAGTAATTACTTTGGACAGTGGGTGGAGGAAAAATCTTTTTCAACTCCAGAGAGACTAGGATTATTGGTTCAACTTGAGTCAGTTCAGACTTATTTCTATATAGCTTCAAACTCAGGTAAATGAGTATCACTGGTTGAACTCTGAATGAAAGTTATTTCTATAACTCTTGTACTAAGTTTTTCAAGATAATGCTTGACAACATGTCATTCCAAGATGGATTTGATCAGATGGTCAGCACAATACAACAAGCAAATTCATTCTAAAAATCACGTACGACTAGATAGGCTATTGAACAATTTTTTCAAGAATATGGAACCACCGATTTCATGACTGATGATTGATGGCCATCTATTCCAAGAGGAATGCATACGTAGCAATGACAGGAATGTCATTGGAATGACAATGCATTTCTATTCGTGACAAATACAAAAGCAAGTTTTAGCTCTGAACAGATGAAATCCATTGGAAAGCCACTCCAGTACCAGATTGACAAATTTATCCATTCAATATTTCAGTGAGATGTCAATACCTGCCTACAACTGATGACAGACTTTCATCAAATTAACTTCCAAGAGTGATGCATATGCCATTAGATACATGTTTCAGGTTACCTCTAGACAAATGAAATTTATTTCTAGAACAGGATCCAAAATAACAGATAGATGCACCAAATTGATTCATTGGAGTTCCGATACACTTGTTGTTCTCCTATACGATTTCAGGTGATGTCCGACTATTCCAAGAGTAATTCATATGCCATTAGATGTTTGTTTCAGGTTAGCTCTGACAAATGAAAGTCATTTCTAGAACAGGTTTAACAGATACATGCTTTAGATGGATTCATTGAAGTTTCAATACAATTATTCCTTGCCTACAACTACGTTTGCAGGTGACGTCTGACTATTTCAAGAGTAATGCATATGTCATGAGATGCATGTTTCAGGTTAGCTCTAACAAATGAAAGTCATTTCTAGAACAGGTTTCAAAATAACAAATACATGCATTAAATGGATTCATTGGAGTTTCAAAACAATTATTGTTTGCCTACAACTACGTTTCCAGGTGATGTCTGACTATTTCAAGAGTAATGGATATGCCATTAGATGCATGTTTCATCTGTAGACAAAATGAAGTTCATTGGTCAACCAACTAAAGTGGCAAGCAGTTTCCTGTTCCATATTCACTTTGAACTGTCAGCGTTTTACATAAATAACATCAACGCTGATCATTCAACAAATGCTAACTATTCAAAGTGTATAGTCTATAGTTCAGATCCACGTCAAAATTGTCAGCATTTCTCATAAATGGCATCCACGCCTCCCGTTCATCACATGGTGTCAGTTTAGAGGGAATCTCACTTTAGTGCCTTTGCATGTATTGGGGCAGTGTGGTATCAGTGCATATTCATGTTATAATGTCAGCATTGGTTGGATGGAGTGCATTGGTGCTATTTATAGGGAGTACTGACACTTGAAAGTGAGTTTCACTATGGTACCGTGTGCCCATTCCACAAATAATTCTGCCCATCAACCCATCCATTATGGGCATGATTGGGCATCAAGTATGGGGCAAGTATGGGGCAAGTACCATTCGAGAGACAACGGACCAGCAGCCATGCAGAGCATTGTAATATGACGGGATGTCTTTGTAAACATTGATGCCCGCCTTGTGAATCACTGCCGGCTAATTGATGTGCGCTGTAGTGAGAGGATTCACTTGAAACTGGCAGCATTCCTTATGGATGACATCGATTATTCTCATTTGACCTATGCTGATGATTCCGGGTTGAGTTGTATATCACTGTAGTTTCTGTAGTGAGAGGATTCATTTCAAACTCACATCAAATCAAATTATTGTTTACATAGAAAACAATTTTGTAACAATTCACTTGTAATATCATCAGTAAAAGAAGAGCACTTTTTTCAGTTATACAATTTGACTAAAATAGTGATGACTTCCACCACGAAAAAGTAGTTAAAAACATTGAATATTCTGATGATTATGACAATGAATAATTGAAGCAAACAATATTTTGAACTGTCAGTATTTCTTATGAATAACATCGATGTTTCTCATTCGACCAATGCTGATATAAATCAATTGAATTGTATATCACTGTAGTTCTCATCTTAATGACAAGTGAGAGATTTGCCAGGAATCAACTTTGCAATGCATCCTTCACTTGAAATAAAATGGGAATCGAATAAAAACACAAATCTGTTGTCAAGTTCTACACTGTTTTATTTACTACACGACCAAGGTTTCGTGTTTTATTCAATTATGGAACGGTTTTACAATATTGACAATGACTCAGTCGAATTTTTAAAATGGGAATCGATGTTTTTCGTAGTGCTGTAACAAAAAACATGCGTTATCGATTCGGGGGAAGCATTCAGATTACTGGGATATCAAGCCCATGGCAAAATAGGTGTTCCGAATTTTGTTACATTTCTAAATATTTTAATCTTTATTTCTTATCAATATCAATGGACATGCAATACTACTTTCAAAATCAGTCATGGCTATCACTTATTCTACTCATAGCTATTTCAAATTTCAATCTTCATAAAATCGGCTAGGTGATTGAATGCCTATTTTCATATACAGAACGATAATGAAGATGTGCAGAATACTTGTTAATTTTTTTTATCTTCGACTCTCAATTTGCTATCAATTCATTCACTGAGAAAATATTGCTGTTTGTTATTGCATAATATTCACTAAAATGGGTAGATAAGCTTATTAATATGCACTAGCTCTGCCAATTCATGGCAATCGATTTGTTTTTTGAATACTACTACAAGGTATTGTCGAAGAATAGGCTACTCTTCATTTTTTGAAACTTTCAGCGGGAGATGTAAATTCTCATCCGACAAAGAGACTGGAAAAACTAGAAAACACATTAATCCATTTGTGTCCCACTTTCGCCGAATTATCATACTGCAAGCTGGGAATGTCCATAGTTGAGCGGCCAGATTTGTAGTTTGCTACACGGAAAGGGAGGACAACGACAAGTCAGCACTGCGACACAAAACAGTCGATAAGCAGCAGAGAAAGAATTTAAAATCGCTGCTCTCTGGACAGAAATCAGATTGGGGCTTTATTTTTGCGTCAGCGTGCTGTTTTTAATTCGCCAGAATATGGTGTCCAAATAATCCGGCAGCGCAAATGTTTTATTTATCGACTTGGCCCCGATTTCGAGACAAAAGTGGCCTGAAATCTACGATCGAGAACTTTTCGGAAGAAGTTCCGGCGAAGATACATTGCAGTTCTGGTTAAGCCGGAACTCGAATCCCAATAGTGATTTGTCGAAACTCTTTTCTGTTGTTTTTGGAACGGGTTGAGCAGTGAACAGCATATTTCTCATTCTGCCAGATAGTTTCGGATCGCTCCAAGTATTTACTTACCCTTAGAAGAGTTCGGACTTTATCTGAATCGGTTTTGTACAGCTTTATCGTGCTATTAATCACGAGTTGTTTAGTGCTCGGCAGAAAAACACTGTTCAAACAGTTCTAACTCCGTTTTCAAGTTTGAATCTTTGAGTTATTTATGGTAGTGAGGATCAACTTCAAAATGTGTTGACTTGAACATTAGGCAGTTCAAACTCTATAGAGACATATTCACACCTCATTATCATAGCATATAGAATTCAAATGAACAAGCTTAGCATTCTCCTATACAGCATTTTCAAATTGTCTAGAATGTAGACTGTTAACTAGGTAGATTCTTTATTTATACAATTCCATGAATCTCATATCCGCAAACCCTAATAATAAATTGAAACCGAGGAATATTGAATACAGTATTCCAGTAGTATTGATTTCTTGATTGATACTTAATCCAGTATATCGTACTTGGTACAGGTGCTAAGTACAGAAGCTTCTACAGGTCCTACCTATACAGATGTGTTTATTCTCAGATCTGAATACCTCTCATTAACATTCTAGTAGTTTGGTCAGTACCTTAGCTGAAATCAGTTATGTAAAGCTAAATATTCATTTCCAGACCTGAATACCCTTCATCAACATTCCAGCACTTTGGTTAGTTTCTTATAGTTAAAGACAGTTAACATCTCATTGGCTAGGAGATGAGTTAGTCACCACCCCCCACCACCAGGAATTTGAGGGACGGTATTACAGGGTTATTTGCACGTCTGACTGCAGAGCACAAAATGCATGATCCTGCAATACCCCTGGGAGACCCCGTGGTACGTGAAATTTATGTATATATTCCAGCCATAATTCATAACAGCCTCACGCAATAGGAACTTATCGTTGGGAAGTTGGTAACTGAATTGGTAGCTGGGAGGAAGTTGAATATCAGTTAAGGATGAATGATAATGAAGATGGAAGCGTCTCTATTGACTTCCATCGTCGATACTTCCTTGATTGGAATTGATCAGAAGATGTCGACTGTCGATCGGAAGTCAAGATGATTTGGGAAGCATCTTCTCTGTGTGCACTTGAGGAAGATTAATATTACACTTCATCACCATATTGTTTCATTCCTTTGCGTAATATCTGGTAGGAAAGAATGGTTTTGGCAATGTTTTGAATTGGTTATTCATCTAGTCATATTGACATATTTTGCAATGTAGAGTGAAAGAAAGCATTTCCATATTAAAGGGATTGTGGGAAGATGAATGAGATCCAATTATATAAATTGATGTTTTTCTTCAATCAAAACTCTACCTCCTCTTCTAAAGATATTTTATTCATAATTATTTCCAATGATTCTCATAGGAAACAGTTTTTGAGTGGATAAGTGATAAGCATTACAACAGTCGCGTATATTAGGAATTGTTGTGGCATTATTGAATTGAATATTGATTCTTCATCTATATCAAGCCTCCAATAATTAACATATATAACTTTCAATTATCTTTTCTCTCTTCAATGTCTTATGTCTCCTGTATTCTATTCTTGTTCATTACTCTTACCAAGACAATTTGATACTCGTATAATCACTGATATCACAATAAATTATGAAGTGGAACATTCAGATCTTTCTGGGACATTGCGGGATGAATTGGCGAGATGAAAGAGCTACTTTGATAATTATTATGGAATTTGAAGTAACGTTCAGAAGGGAATACTTTCCCATATGGTTAGCTATTCTTTCGATGCAGGAATCATCTTATTTATTCAAATCTTAATCCAGTTTCAAATTTGGGAAACCGTAACTGTTTGTAGGAGATGGCAGCTCAGTGCACGATAAATTTTGACAGAAGTTTCGTGGGAGTATTTAAAATTTTCAAAATAAACATTCTTTGAGGGTCTTTCGATTACTTCCATTAAAAGTAATAGCATTTCTGGGAATTTCGAGCTAGGTGCTGTTATTGTATTAAGATGGAATTTTAGGTAGAACATTTTGCCAGTTGAAGAACACCTTTTACGTTGAAAACTTCTATTGCAATTGAACAAATTTATAGAGAACAATTCAAAAGCAAAGGGAGTGTTTTATCACAAATATGAAGTAAATTGATTTTATTTATCAACAAAAAGCACGACCTATGGCATTGTTGGTCGAGAAGGCAAACAAATATTTAATCAGCATAAAACTCCATCCAGTTGCTTATTTTGGAATGTATCGTTCGAAGTTTTTCATTTGAAAATATTTCTGTTTCGAAATAGTTCACTTGTGTTGACGAACCAGGACCCTCTTCTCATGTATAACTGGAGAATAGTCAGCAATAATAGTCTCATTCTCAATAGCCTCCTTTGTTCCTAACAACTTTACGACGTTGAAAATGGAGACTTAATAATTGTATTAGATGTGATGTCGACGAATTCTCGACAGAATGTCGTCGTCACAATGGACACGATCGGCCGTCGAATTCCGTCTACTGCGACGCAGTTCACTGACGGTTCTTTCAAAGAGAATTGGAGCGGAATGTGCCGGCGAACAATGGTTGCGTTCTGGGAGTGAGGGCTAAGGGTGAGGAATAAGGATGAGGGTTGAGGAGTGAGAAGGAGGAAGAATTTAGACCATGCAATCGGCCGATTGACCGTTCTGTACAACTACCAGCTGTAAACTTGGTGTCCAACTTTTGCAAGTGAGAAGCATTGGTGATTGGGAGAGAGTGGGAATTTGGGAGAAAGTGTGAGTGTTAGAGAAGGAAAATTTGGGAGAAAGTGTGAATTTGAGAGATAGGATTTGGAGATAGATTGAGAGGTGGGTAAGGATGACTAGGAAATATATTATATCAGATGATTAGATTCGATTATTGTTCATGAGTGATGGAGAGGGGTGGATAAGAGACAGATACAAGGAATACGGCAAAACTTACTCCAACTTTTCAAATGAGTGTGAACTGAAATTTTGACAACTCCTCTTCAACTGAAATAACGGACAGGGGTATTTAAAAGCGGACAATGATTGGGAAAAGGGAATGAGAGAGAGTCAATCAGAGCGAAAACTTAAGGAGAGAAAAGTAGAGGTAGAGGCATTGGAGAAAGAGAAAATTTTGGAGGGGAAATCAGAGGAAAAGATATTACTAGGGTGAATGTAAAAAGGAAGTTGGGAGGGGGAAGAATTGGAGATAGCACATTATAGAGAGACTGTAATAGAGGGATTATTCAGGAGGTGGGACCGTGGGGAATAAATCGGGGAAAAAAATAAAAACTACTATAGAAATGAACAACAGTGACGTGAAATGAAACAAGGAGAATAGGTCAGCGAAAATTTTTGAGAACTGTTAATAAATGCGGGTGGGGAGAATGGAAGGAGTAGAGAAATGTATTGCACTAGAGAACGAGATAAAAACT
Source organism: Nilaparvata lugens (assembly GCF_014356525.2). NCBI lineage: Eukaryota > Metazoa > Arthropoda > Insecta > Hemiptera > Delphacidae > Nilaparvata > Nilaparvata lugens. Next base: position 45,784,951 of record NC_052511.1, on the reverse strand, counting down.
CAAAAGATAAAATTGGAAAGATATTAGTGTTGCATACTGAAACAAAAATTATCAAGAATGAAGGGGAGAAAGGAAAAAGATGAAAGAGGAAGAAAGGATTGTTGATGAGATTTGAAAAGTGTAGGGTAGGAACTGGAAGGGAATAAAGAACTACCAGAGCACAAAATGTTTGATGAAGTAGAATGTGGGAAGCTTCCAGTACAAGAGAGTATATGAAGGAAGATGTAGACTAAATTCCAAGAGAAACAAATTATAAAAATTCAAAAACAATGAAAAAAAGTTATAATAGGCAAGGTGGAAGTAAAATAGTAATAGAAAGATAACGAGATGAATAAGAAATTGAGTGGCAAGGGAGAGGCTAAGAAAGTAGTGGAAGAGCAGAGTGGTGAGATAGAGGGTGAATGTGGCGGGGTGCTAGTTGAATGTACAGAGTGGACTAGAAAGAGAGTCTAGAAAGAAGTTGAACGAAACGGTCAAATATTTGCTCGTCCTAATTGCTTTCCAGAGTGAAGTTAAGCGATGCGGAACGATGAAAGGCCTTATCGAGCGCGAAAAGGTCTGCTTGATGACGCCTCTCTCGCTCACTCTCACTCATCCTCTCTCTTTCTCAGACGTCACCACACGTAGTAAGGGTCAGGAACTTCTCATTCATGCTCAACTGAACCTGCAATTGCGTCTTTCCTATTGATAGCTAGACGTTGCACTTCTTGCTCCTCTCTCGTACACATTCACTCTCTCTCTCTCACACACACACTCTCTCTCTCTCTCTCTCTGTCGCTAACTTGTGGGTGACTGGTGCAGCTTAATGACACGGAACTGGTGTATCGCCACTCGCATTCTAGATGCTCTGCTCTACTGCTTCTGTTGGTGAAGATTGATGTGTGATGCTGCTGCCTCTCCAGAATGGAGTCAATACTGTAGTAGTTAGCAAGCTATCGGGACAGATTGGTTGTTGAATCGCTGCTGGGGAGGAGTTGACTAGATTTGAGCAGAAAGTAGTCTAGATTTGATTATAGGATCCGTATACTTTGTTTAAGTTCAGTTGAGACATGGCCCTCCATCCAAAGAAATTACAAGGTTGTCAAATCGTGTGAAATTGCAACTCTCTCAAATTGCTGATATAACATCAGAATTGGATGTAGAATTTCATCTCCAAGACCCCAGTAGTACTGAAAAAGTTCCAGGGTTGAAGGATTGAAAGGATTGTTAATGATATTGAATACATCGAGAGAATATTACTCTAATTTGAATATCACCTCCCTCAGAATTATGGCAATGAGTGAGAGTTTAAAAAAAGGGGAGAATGTCTTCTTTCTATTGGTGTCTGTATCATTTCTATCTGACTTATAGATATTTTTCAATTAATGATTATGTTCGTCTATGTCGAGACAGTTGAAGCAGAAAACATGTAATTTACGACATGCTAGAAACTTTTTTGTCTCAAAGTGGTTGGTACAAGAGGAAGTTACTCATTCACGTAATATTTGTGACAACTAGATAAACAACGAATCAAAAACAAGAAAATTGCATTATAGATAGCCGCCAAAGATTCATTCAAGTAATGTTTCAATTATCATCAATATTCATTATAGCAATGATTATACTGGAATTCGAGTCATTGAAACTTTAATAACCATTCCACCTCACAGCCCACTCATTATTAGAATCAACAAAAAAATCGGACGCTGCGAACAGTTTGCTTTCTAGTGAGCTTTGATAGAATACAGTATGAATCATTTACTGCATCTCTCTGTCTATCTTGTTCATATTTCAAAGCTTCGATTGCTCAGTTATATCAGGATATTATGATGCATAGTAGAATGCATAATCGATTTTGGAATTAATATTCATTATAATTATATTGAAATGATGATATTATATCCGTGGTAGTTCAACCTTACTGCTGAATAACTCTGTATGTTACCCAAACAGTGTGGAAAAAACAAGAAAAACTCAATTCACATTCTAATAATTTTCATCCTTGTAGCACGATTGAATAAATAGAGAATACAATCTCAGTGTACACTACAATGAATATTAAGCGCAATTTCATGCGAGCATAGTGGGAAAAAACAGATGCAAACCGGACAGAACAGGGCAGTTTTCCAATAAATAAAAACAAAAAGAGATTATTGGGATGATGCGGAGAGCAGTGGAGCGAATGAAAGAGAAAAAGGAGAGAAAGAGGAGAAGTACAATGAGGAGAAGGATATCGGTGGAAATGCTTTCTGCCGGTCAAGTTTCGTTCGGTTCACGTGAGGAGTTTTCCAGCTTTCCCTATGTGTTTTCCAGTTTTCCCCAAGACCTACGAGGAGGCGGACAACTCTTTTTCACAGTTCAGCGACTCCTCAACCCGTGCATAAATTCAGCCTACAGTTTATTTCTCGTCTCCCTTCTGCGTTCTCCTCAATTCGCTTTTATCTCGCAACCGCTGGACCGACTCCTCTTGCTTTTGTTGCCCTGTAACGATTTATTTATAGGAAACGTTTTGCTCGTACTCCGCATGATGCCGCTTTCATGACTAATTAAGTACACGATGTATTGTGAAGCGGCAAGAAAGAAATTCTGTGAATGTGATCGTCTTTTCCATCGTAGGCTACCTGGAATACATTCTATTCTACTTTCCTTGGTCTTTTCCATTTATTTCTATACGTTACTTCACCACAACTGTTTACTGATATTTTCCTCTACAATCATGAAAGAATGCTTCAATTAAGGAGCTGGAAGCTTTATCAAATAATATTTTTATAAAATGTGCATCTGATGTAAAAACTCAAAAAAAAAATGTATTGTAGTCACTGCATGAATGTCACTGTATGTAGTTTATTGTATTATATTCTTTTACTCCGAATCCTTCGTACGAGTAGATATAACGTCTAAGTTTCCTCATTACTTGGAGCATTTTTCAGTAAAAATAAATAAATTCGTATGGCTTTTGTTGGTGGGGAGTTCCTTGCGGGAATGTTCCACCGCCTGAATATATAATAAAATATATTTAGCATTTTTCAGTGAAACCATGGAATAGCCAATCTATATCGATGTAATAACCAAATTAATATCGACACTCTCCGGTAAAACATAGGGTATTTCTGCAGATATTTAGAGAGTTTTCCCTCTTTTGATTCGGAGTGTTGCCGTAAATGTATTTTTCCATCTAAATGACTGCAATTTTATAATATTTCTCATGTAATAGAACTTCTAGTAGCTTTTTTGGTTTCGATTATCTTCCACAATATTAACTTCTCATAAATAAACTTTCTTAAGATATGAAGAAACAAAGAAAATGAAGACAGTTTTTTATATTAGTGCTTACCTCTATATAATTTACATGGAAATCTTTCAGAAGTCAGAACTAGGAAACTCTATGACAAGAATATTTCCAAATTATTCGATTTTTTATATTAAACTTTATAAAAAAACTTGTCACTTGGACACTAGTCACATTAATTAGTCATATTAGTCACAAAACTAGTCACATTAACTTCAATCTATAATTTCTTAAAAAGTATAAATATTAATTAATACATTAAAAGTCTCCCACTGAAACTATCAGCTCTGTTCTACAATCATTACACTATATAATTTTCTTGGTATTGATAAATTATCCGATGATGATTACTTTGAGCAATTTATATTCGAAAGATTTCAAGAAAGACATCTACTAGACTTTTTACTTTACCAACTGAAATTGCATTCAAATTAGCAGTAGGCTAGGCAGAAATAGGGGAATAAATTTATAAAATTAAACCAGGAATTGAGAGAGACCCCTCATAAAAACTAACCAGAAAATGGAATGAAACCTATAATAAAATCAAACCATAAAAAGAAATCTCTTTTCAAAATAAAAAACAAGAAAATGAAATAAATCTCATAATTAAACAAGATATTAAGAGAAATCTCTTTCCAGAATAAAAACCAGGAAATGGAATAAATCTCATAATCAAATTAAATAAGAAATTAAGAGAAATCTCTTTTCAAAATCAAAACATAAATAAAACTACAAACTCAGAAAACCAAATGATTTACCAGTGGGAAAGCAAGAGAGAAACAACCAGAGAGAGGAAAAGCAAGTGAACTAACAGGAGTGCAAAGAGCAATTAGATGCGAGCAGCTCGAAGTAGAAACTACAACGATAATAATGATTGCAACGCAAGAGCAGAGGAGAGGAAATTGAATATGTTGCGGTTCAAATGTTTGAGCATACAGTACCGCTCTGTTGTTTTATTGTGTGTGAATAGAACAAAGTGCACTATTGCTGCCGATCTTGGGTAACCTATATAGGTATAGAGTGGACCCAACCGCTGCCCTCAAGGCTAGTATAAATAGGTATAGACTATATGCAACATCCGCACCCAAGTTAAGTATAAACAGATATAGAGTATAGTGAGCCGCTGCACTCAAAGTTAGTGGATATAGGTATTGAGTTTAGTAAGTCTCCACCACAATTCACATCATGCTGCTAATGTTCTTCTGGTGCTGGAATTCAGCAGCTATCGCACTCTAATTTTGGCGGGAGAAGTTTGGTGGTGGTTAGAGTCCCTCCCGAAATATTTCGGCTAAGGCCGCACTAACACACACCACTTGGGATCGGGTTAATTTAAAACGGTTCAGTTTGTTAAACGATACAGTGAAGCCCCACTACAGTTAAGTGACCTTCACTTTCCACTGTCAGCATTGCTTCAAAATGGAAGCAACGATGTAATCTATTGGGAATACTGACAGTATAAAATGAATCTCACTGGAGAGTTTGGGATATTGTGGCCTCACCATCAGCTATTGCACCTCAAAGCTGCCCCTCCTCTCCCCACCAACAGACGATTCACATCACCAAATTGCCTCACCTCACCGATGAACCAACAACTGCAATTAATAAAAACGAAACTTTGGCAATGAATGCGCGCATACCTGTGTGCCATTCGAGAGCAATGCAACTTGCATTAGGAGTGAAATACTTTCAAGGTGAAGCTTTCAGGGTTCGTTCGCAAGATTTTTGGAGCTGGGGTTTTTGACTCATGCACCATCAACATTTAACGGCGATCTACGATTACATGAAGGCACAGTCGCATCTAAAATAACGTGTTTCGTTACAGGTTAAAATCAAAAACTGATCCATCTTCGTTTCAACCGAAATGGTCCGTATCATATTGAGAAATTCAATTTAATACTTGTATATATTTTTTGTACTATATCTTGAAAATGATGAATTGGATTTCTAGTGGGGTTTACTTGAATATTCCATAGAAGATCCATTACTATTTCTTGATGTATAGGATTGCAAAAAGCTTCAACAGTAGTTTTTTGTTTAGTTTCCGAGAACGTCTATTGTTACAATTCAAATGATATTGTACTTCCATCTTCAACTTTAAAACTATTTATTGCAGAAATCGTTTTTGCACATATGTATTTCTTGAAAAAACTTCATCAATATTTTCTAGTAATGTAGTTTCCGAGAACAACTACAGCCTCAGGTAGAGTAATAATTATTGTAGACTCATCTTCTTTTTGTGATAAAAAGGAGTTTCGTAAAATATCTTGAATTTGGCGATATTTAGGGTAACATTGAACAATATTTTTCTTTCCTATGTGATCTGGGATGTGAAGGAGGAGGTTTGTGACAGAAACAGCTTTAAGTTTGAATGTTATTCTTATTGAAGTGAGTTCAATCCACTCGAAACTCCATTCAAATTACCTTTAGATACTCTATGAATCTGACCTAGCCTCTATAACCAGTCTCGTGAAGCCCCCTAGAATTACAGTAATTCAACATTCTTTCCTCATTGTTCCATCAAAATTTCCTTCTAGAGAAATTCAAGAGACTTTCTCAAGACATTTTTTTACATGCTGTGAGCCTTCAACGAGGGTAGCAGGTGTCTGGGAAGGCCGAGAATCAGTCCTTTACATAAGATACAAAAAGGGGAGTGAATCCATAATTGCGAGTAAACATGCATACGTCTCCATCTTCCCACTGTTTTCTTCCTTTTGCTTGATTGTGGGTGGAGAGGGTTTGCAGAGGGATGAACAGAGATATAAGGAGATGCTGGAGGGAGAGAGAAGAATGTTTGTGCAGAGAGGAGCAGAGAAAAAAGGAGAGGTTTAATGGAAGAGAAATAGATAGGAATAGAGGAGGTGGGAAGAAGAGAGAGACATTCACAGAGCTGAGAAAAATAGAGTGGAAGAAGTGTGAATAAAATAGGCTTTTACCTAGTAGAGAGAAATAGAATAAGGGGAAGTGAAAGAGGAGGAGTAGGGCGAATGAAGGAGGCCAATAGAAACACGAAGGGTGTCAAGAGGAAGAAAAAGCAAACAGAATTCCCATTCCTTTTATTTATTCACGCTGCGTGTCTAAAGCAGAGATGAATACAGCATGGCTGGAAATCTTTCGCTTTTCGCCGAAAATAAACAGCCAACATGGGATGGCAACAGACATGACAGCTTTTTCAAATCAAGTCTCCAATTGAAACTAAACAACGCTCTGATTTCTACCAGACTGGGAACACAGTGCCAATAACTGTTATGTTTTTTCTTTTATTTGTTCGATTTGTATTCTTGCAGTGTGGAAATGGCGGCTGATTGCCTGTGAAAATGCACGTCAACTCAACACTTGTGCCAACAATAATAGAAATGCAGGTGCTGGATTCATCCATCAGCTAGATAAATATGCTCGAATGTATTATTTGAATAAAGTTTTCCGTTTCGGTAAATGTTGCGAACGTGAGTTCAATATTCACTGTTGGAAATACGCTTTAATTCAGTTTTTGTATGCAGTAGTCAACAGAACAACTATATTTATTATTAACTAGCCGTCCCGGCGAACTTCGTACCGCCAAATAGTTAATGCATCTGATGACAAACTAAATGCGCGATGCGGCATTTTGCATGCAGGTGCTTCTTGCTTATTGGTTGGAATGGAAGAAATCACACACAATGAATCGGGCATGGAATGGAACGGCGTGATAAGGCAATCTCCATAAGATCAATACTTTGTATCACCAAGCCTCGCCTCCTCAGGTGTGCTTAGCCTTAGCTTAATTTGATGCATCACTATATTTTTATGAAAATTATTCAACAATCAGTATTTACATTTATATCTCAATATGGACTTCCTTTGTGCTTAGTAATATATTTATTTTATAATAATTTTCTAAAAATCAATTAATTCTAAACATCGAAGACAGCACAGTTATTCGAAACAGAGCAATGTCTTCAGAGCATGTAAGTTAACCTGAGGCCGCACTGCTGGTTGGTTACTCACAGAACAGTCGAGGCGTTTAGAATAAAATACATGGGCGGTTATAGAGCAGCACACGCTCTTGTCTATAATTATCTACCGACGGCGGTTGGATAACGCAATGATTATAACAGCTGATTTTCATTTCTGTGTGTGGCCTTGTCTTGTCTACTTGTTCACTGTCTACCGACGGCTGTTGGATAACCCAATGATTATAACAGCTGATTTTTATTTCTGTGTGTGGCCAGCTCACAAATCTTCTCCCATAAAGATTACTTGAAAACTTTGAAGGACCGTAGGAAAAAGGCCTGAAATCGAATTATAAATTTGATAGGCCATAAACCTGGTCCTGAACATAACGAACAAAACAAAAAAAATCATCAAATTCAGTGCACATAAAAAAGTTATTGAACGTCAAAATTTGAGGCTCTATTTTTATTTATATAGATAGATTATAGGTTTAATATACCGTACCTCATCTGTTCCAATAAGACAAATCACTGAGATGATGGCGAGTGTGTGTCCACATATTGTGGAGTGTGTTTTTGTGCTTTGACTTAGTTTGAAAATTATAATAAGTTTAAAAATTGGAACAGAATTTGACTTTCAAAATTTGATCACTTCTACTGTTACGGCTAGTCGCATATTGAGATGACATGATGACTAGTAGCATGACATGACGTGACCCGAGTCTGCTAGATCAGTAAATATCATATATATTATGATGTTTACACGTGTTAGACTTGTATCAATGTGAACATTATAATATGATCGAATAATATTAACTCATATAGCAGACTCGAGTCACGTTATGTCATGTCAATTCGCGTCTCGATATGTGACTAGCCTTCAAAAAAAACTATTGATTTTTTTCAATTACATGTTCAATGCAACTTTTGCTCGAAACTGTGTTCTGTAAAGAGAAATTGAGCTCATCAAAACAGCCCAAATGACTGTGTTCAAACTTGAATAAAGCTGGGAAAAGCCGGGAATCAACCAACGTTCCAGAAGTGGAAAATGGGACAGAAAAAAGTTGCCAAATCTATTTTTCTACTGACTGGTCTCAAACGGTTGTTATCAGCGAAACTTTTCAAATCTCGTTTGCGATCAGATCAAAGACGAGACTGGAAACAGCTTCCGAAACAATCTCAATTAAAAACAGCAATATAAAGTTCAGGCACTTTCAGTGTACTGAGGACGGGGAATGTAGTCATCTTATTCTACAGCTTAACTAGGTCTTCTACTGAAACTTTGTTATTTAGTCGAGTGTTGAAATGGAAAGGAATTTCATGATTTAAAACTATTCAGACTCAGAATGCTTTATCCTGTGAGCTGAACTATATCAAATGGAATGACTTGGAATTTGTGTTGAAACGGCGCCACTCATCTATTGAGAGATGCACTTCAACATGAATCTTGATGAAATTAGATAGTTTCAGATGATGATGTGATGTCTGAAACATTCTTCTCAATTGTTTGTTGAATGAAATTATTCAATTAATTGCTTTTTAAGTAAGTGAATCTGACAATAAGTACAGGCTCAGCCCAGTTTTTCCTCCGTGGTCATAATTATATTTTGATTATAGTGTTTTGTACAATAAATGAATGAATTTCAAATTGCTTTATCCAATATGGATATCTATCACATCTCCTTTATCACACAAAGTTGAATCAAACCAGTTGATAATCAGTCATCATCAGTTATCCAAAACAGTAGAAAAATATTATTAAGTTGTATTTATTCAAGTGAAAATAGTGTTGTAACACTTTTCATTACACTATACAAAGATAAATTAAATGTTTGTATTCTGACAACTTAAAAACAATATTCCTCAACTATTTCACACAGTCGATAACAAAATGGATGAAAATAAGTCTGAAGATGAAGTTAACAGACGACTTTGAAATAGTTTCAAGTTCGTTAAGCGAGATGAATATTTAATCTGGTGAACAATTGAATTTCTTCGGTTGGAATGTAGCCTCTATAATTTACTACTGGATAATATAATCAATCAAACTCGCGGACAAATTGCATTCCGCGATAGAGACAGTATTGCCCATAACTATGTCAGATACGATAAATTACCATTGTAAATTATTCACTTCAATGATTGATCAATGTAGGAGAACATCGATTGGAACATTATGTTCGGGTTTGAACTCGTGTTGAAACTGTGTGATGCAATTGCTCAACTACCAGCTGAGTAGTAATAGCGAATAGTGGTTATTCAATTACTCAGTCTATAACCTAGTTCTTGCTGAGTAGTCGACAACATTTTAAATCGAATTCATGGTGAATATGAACCACAATTCTAAAATTAAATTAACTCTCCACTCATACTTTTTATCCCTTCAACATTTTCTTGGGTATGACATATTTCTTGTTCCTTTTTTCCATAAAGGATAATGCTTTCCACAAAGGAAGTAGAATGCATTCACGCACAAATATGATTTTAGCAAGTTATTATTTCTTGGACCTGAGAGGCTACACTGCTGCTTAGTAAATCAGAAATGGATTCAAAAACAATTACATTTAATGTGATTATAACTTTTCCACAGAAAAGGAGTGATAAAACTCTATATATTTTTCAGCTGAAGAAGTTTAACCAGCTTAAAACTATGATTTATTTTACAGTGGAGGGTTCAATTTTCCTGAAACTTACTCGGATAAAGTGTTTTGTCATTTGTACCCCTTTATTTATAGGGGCCTCCAACCTCTAGTACGCGTGGTCTTCAAGCTCCTATATTATAGAATTGGCACCATATCTTCTCTTTCTACTAATTGAATGGTCTTAAAATCTGTTTCTATAAATGTGAATATGTGAAACATTAGCATTACAACGCCCCCAAATCATGCACATTGTTCAATACTAGATAATGGCGGTCAGACAAACTGACCCAACACTTCAATTTATTTATTTATCATTTACAATGAACTTAAGGACAAAGAAACAGACTACAGTCCAAAACTTCTTTCCATCCCAATTTCATAAAATAAATTGTCCAAATGAAGGTTATGTTTACAAGAATATCTCGAAGAAATTTGAAATATACAGAGTATGTGAAAACATATGATACTTATTCTTATTCTCTAACTCATTCTTCTTACTAACTCCTTCCTCTACCAAAATCTCAATCGATATTAAATTATAATCAAATACATACCGTAGTCTTACTCATAGCATTTTGTATCTGACTTCTATTCGCGAACAAAGTCCAGTAACTTACTGCACTTTTTGTGAGTAATATCTTGTTCACTTGGCATACAGAGGTAGAAATACAACGGTTGCTATGTTGCCATTGTTTTCCTGCTATCGTTCTCTAATTTCCAGTGAGTATTCAAGCGCTCATGTTGAACTTAGGAAGTTTCCTCTCTGCAATCACAGTCTCGACTGACTCTATTCGACAAATTAACAACTACGCTTCCACCTATGACTCAATCCATCGCTGTAATTGGCTGATCTCCCTCCATTTCTCTGCACCGCAAATTCTTCCAAGTCTGAAGAGGATTTGCATGAAGTATCTTCTATACTTTTGTGAATAATTTGAATGAATTTCAAGTCAATAAATAGGATTTGATTTGATTATAAGCTTGATATGTCTAATGTATATGCTATATGATAGATATATATTATTGAATGATTTAATCTTAAAAATGGAATTGTGTTGTGTTTGATAGGTCAAGGAATGCTGCCGCTGTGGATCCCGGCGCACGAGGTGGGTGACACGACGCTGCAGACGATCATCTCGTGTCCAGGCGACGGTCAGAACCGGTCGACCTTGACCAATTCGCCGCTGCGATTGGTCGGCGCCGTCAGGGATGTCGTCATTCGACCAATCAGCAAATACTACCGACCTGGAGAAACTGGTGAGTTGTGCTCCGATACTCAAATCCATCTCACGATAATCTACTTTGGGTTTTCTATTCTATATCCATATAATTTATATAGGGTTCAGAGATTTATCATGAAACAAGTCGAAGAATTCTGACAGATCCCCACATGATATCATTATCAGAGTGACCGGTACAGTGGAAATATAACTCCTATGAGAAGTTTTTAATGTTGTGATTGAGTTATTATGTTTTTTAGAAGTAAAATTTGTTTTTTCTAGAAGAAACCTATATTTCTTTCTATTTATCATTAAAAATTAACCCTCGATATTCATTTATTTATATACACCAAAAGAAAAATTACAACATATAGAGGCTTACAGGTTTATTTCAAAACAAGCCTCATTGAAAATCAATAGTTTACACAAACAGAAACGAAATTAATAAGGAAGAAAAAACGAAAAAATAGCAATAAGATAATATGTGTTCGGAACAAACATTATTATAAATAGAAAATTACACAAGACACAATACTAAATAGACTGGAGAAAAAAAGCAAAGAGAAACAAAATAAACTAACTGAAAAAAATAGAGTAGGTAGAAAGCCTATTTAAAAAAAATAGATATTTATAATAATTCAACTCCCATGAGTTCTCTTGGGACTATTCCTAATCGTTTCTTGATATCAGAAAATAATTTTCAGAATGGAGCTAAAACCCTTCGACGCACCCCCTCAAATTCACAAAAAATTTAGTCAGTAGTAACTTTAAACACCGCTGACCATTTTTGAGCCCCCAAAGAATTTCAAAGACGCAGTCTGCGTCTTTTGTGAGCAACCCTGGGTCGATCTAATGAAGCATAATAGTGTATTGTGCTTATAATGTTACACGAGCACCTCCCTCACAATTTTAAAAGAGGAAAGATGGAACCAGTTCATAATTTGATCAATCAATAGATAAAATATGTATTTTGGTAGATACTGTATTGTAGAAATATTTAGAACGATGAGGCTTTGGTGGTTATGAGACACTTTTATTATCAATTTTTTGCCTGTACAAATTCAAGTGTATAATGTTTTGTTTACATTTCCATTCATAAAGAGTTTTCTGAATATTGAGGTTGGTTATCAGAACTCATAGACTGTCCGTGAAAGTTGACATAATTTCAAATAAAGCCAGTTACACAAACCTCGATTTTTTGCCGTCCTTATGAAATCTACCATATTTAACAAAACTTGACAAACATAATCTAATAGAATTTATGAGGACGGCAAAAAATTGTACGTCCAAATATCGATGTTTGTGTAATTTGTCTTAGAGTTTAGATACTTGGTTATAAGACATAGTAAGTGGCCAAGTTACTTGGAAATGACCCATTGAATATTAAAACAGCCTTCCTTGAAATCATCCACAAATATAGTGATATTTAACTCTTTGGAATCTAGATTACTGTCAAGTTCGATATTTGTTGACGCTTCCTAAATATTGTTATATCTGAAAGCACAATATCCAGTCCTCTATAGAATATTATCCAATAATATCAACGATCAAAATCATCGGCGCGTATTCTTCATAAGCCATGCGGCCCGTTACTCTGTGGCAAATATCAGATTGAAGCAACAATAACGGAAACAACAATATCTGTTTTTGTCTTTGTTGTTGAAACAGCAATATTTGTTGTTCCCAGGTTCGCGTTGATCAATCGCCAATTCCAGAGTTTATTTTACTCTTCATCGAGAAGAGCCCCTATTGTTGAAGATCAATGTAAATACAGAATGTTATCGGTGGAGTAATTCACCCAAGCTTATTTAATCTAACAACAGCTAAACTGATATTTTGTGTTAATTAACTGTATCAGGCTATATCAGTTTGTTTGTGAAATACTTCGATATATTCGTTTGTGGTGTTTTCCAGTATTTGTATTACCACATTAATTAGGTTGATTGCCTTTGAAACGATTTGATCTAAAGAGTAGAGTATATTATCATTTGAGAGAGTCTGTGAATACCGCATGTATAAAGTGTACAAATAACAGATCATTACAATAAATCGGATTCTATTGTTTGTGTTCTTGTATGTACTCGTTTTTGAAATGTGCCAGTATTTGTGATAATTATTGCATAGCTCCAGCTGTTTCTCTCTGACATTATTTATTTTTTCCAATCTTATGGTTTAGGACTCTCAATATGAATCTATATACAATGAATATTCATCATCTATGAGAATATGTCCGGATATTTTACGCTATTCAGTCACCGAAGCGATTTCTAGGAAATTTCTAGGACGCTAAACCAAGCTTCAATTGATGATTGGTTCAACTAGTAGAGATGACTAACGTCTCCTTCGAATGTGTGAGAGTATTGCTCAGTTGAGGTTGGAAATCGTCAATATATTTTATAAACTCATAAACGGTGACTCATAAACGGGGTAATGTTTTCGAGTAATGTTCGTCAAACTTATTCGATTCTCTACATACTGTAATGAATAGCATAACACGTTGTTATTATAGGCAAGTGCTTTTTGACATTACAAAAGACTAATAAATTCATGGAAATTATATTTTCCATTCAAACAATTTGTTCAATTACTCATATACAATCAAATATCAATAGTAACACATTTTAAAGAACAATTTATTCCAAGAAAATGTAGCTAATATTAAAAGTGTCATGCATGATTAGATATGGTATCAAAAATAATATAATGGACCCATTGTAAGGGTTCATTACCCTGTAACTCACTATTCTTAAGATTCAAGTATGAACTTGAGTAATACTCTCTACTCTGTACCTCAAGCATGAACTTACTTGATACTCTGTATTTTCTACTTTTGAGTATTACTGTATAAGCTTGTTCACCTACCAGTACCACTTACGTACACCCTACTTCATATTTGATACTAATAGTTGAACGGAAAGTTGAGCCCATTCACTACATCTCATGTGAATGGATCCTTGGAGTAACATAGCATACATATAGGATGAAGTTTACATGTCATGCGGTTGAGTGTTGAAGGTGTAGAGTTGCTAGATGAAAGCATGTCTCGAGGCTATGATGAAGTTCAATGTTGAGTTCATCTCTCTCTCACACACACATACACAATCTCTTTCTCTTCTTCTCTTTCAAGTTCTCTCAAGTACTTGAAATTTCCTATCAACGTTATTCTATAGTCTCGTACTTCCTCGTCTCTGTCATTCGCAACTCTCAACAAAGAGATGCTGGAAGCCATAGGGCATTTTCCGAATAGTGCGAATATCACAAAAGCATAGAAATGATGGCGAGATAAAGCTAGTAGTGTATAGAAAGGCATACGTATGAGAAAGGCATACGTATGAGAAAGGTTTGTAGGTTGAGGCAAAGATTTATATTGCCCCAAGCGTTGTTGTACCCATAAGAAGACCGTGTGTGAGGAAAGGCTTATAGCTACACACTTTTGATAGTGAGAAAGTCGGCTTTCTTTGACAGTAAGAAATATTATTTCTATCTCAAAAACAAAACTATCAGGAAATTCTCTCGAACTACATGTCGTTGGAGAAAGAGGGAGTTTTTGAAGTAAATTGAGACCTTTGAATGGTTTTGTGAATGTGAAAGGGAACATTATACATACAGTAACACAAATGTGAATTAAATACATGAATTATGTTTGGTTGATACGCCATTTTATTGTCTTTTTTCTTCAGGGCTACTTTTAATATAATAAAAATATGAATCTGAGAAGTCTTTTGAATCATTTTTTCATTTAAAAGGGTACTCATATTTGTATTTTTATTCAAATACATGAATTATTGATAATTATTTATCAATTCATCATCGATGCATTTCATAGAAAGTATCGATATATCCATTCATTCAATCATTCATGCATTGACTCATCATTCGATCATTCATTAAATTATCCATCTATTCATTCATCCATTATCATTATCATTCATCCATTTACTATTTATCTCATAGTCACGTTATAGTCAGTTATAGTCACGAAACATTACAACGAAGAGGACAAGAAACTACAAGCAAAACCACTTCAAGGCTACGCAATACTCACAAAAACTACACAATACTCCTCTCCCGAATTTTATGAATAATAAATAAATGAACTCCAATGAGATAAATATAAAGTGGAACAATAATTCTGAGTGAACCAATAACTCAATGAATATTCCGACATCCTCAGAATCCCAGATAGATTGACTCGGACCACATTCATGAAGTGAAGAATGGAAGGAAGCAGAGCGACCCTTTGATTGAACCGAGGATGATTTTCTAGGACATGGGGTCTGAGAAGAGATATGGACGGTGTCTTCCTGAGCGAAATGGATCCATGACCACCAAAGCTTCCTTTCCCCGAATCGTGGCAGTTGCAATCCTTATCCCCATATTATCATTCATCCTTCTGACAGCGCCGGCATCATCCGCTTTATCCCGCCATTTCTCAGCTCTCGTCCGTCCGTTGCCTCTTTTCTCAAAATCCTTTATTTTCATATCATTATAGAGAATGAATGCCAAGTGTAAGAGCTTGTCAAGATGGGATTTGGTTGATAGGTGATACTGTATCTCCAAACTATTGTTCAATAGAGTATCATACGTAACTTCTTATATGCAATTTATAACATAATTAATATTATTCTTGAAATATTAATAATTACAGTCCTGACTCAGCCAGGTCACTCGATATTATTACTGTAGTGATGGGATTGATCTTATAGAAATCGAGAATCGTATGACATAATTATTGTTCATCGGTGGTATGACATGGTTATATGTCAATCCAGTCATAATTTATACACTTACGTTCATTACAGTGAATAAAAACTTCCCCTCCTGAGTTCTACATTCGAAAAATGATAAAATTGAATATCTTTTTCGCCGAAATACAATACTTGCACAGTAACAACAAAAACTCTGGTTTCTAATTATTTTGATTTTTATTCATATGCAAGGACAATAGGGATTATGTTGAATTCTCAAAATATAGTAATTCATAACAATAAGGGCCGGTTTCCGAGCTCGAGATTCGGCTTAGTTCTAGACTAGAGTAGTTCTAGACTTTAAACAGCTGGAGTCAGAAAATCGGCTTTCCAAAACGGGGCGTAATCATAGTCATTGTCATAGTCACGTTCGAAT
Organism: Nilaparvata lugens; assembly: GCF_014356525.2. Taxonomy (NCBI): domain Eukaryota; kingdom Metazoa; phylum Arthropoda; class Insecta; order Hemiptera; family Delphacidae; genus Nilaparvata; species Nilaparvata lugens. Next base: position 45,768,768 of record NC_052511.1, on the reverse strand, counting down.
TAAAATTCGAAAAACTAGAAAATTAAAAAAGAGAAAATAGTGTGAAGTTTCAGCTATTTTGAATCATTTAGGAATGTTTAATTTCTTCAAGTAAAAACGTTCCCAATTATAAAAATGAGAAAATAGAAACTGCGACTACGCCCCGTTTTGCAAAGCCAATTTTCTGACTCCAGCTGTTTAAAGTCTAAAACTCAGCTAAATCCCGAGCTTGGAAACCGGCTCTGAATGTATCAATTTATCATATTATCATGTAATCAATACAACATTTCGAAATTATAATGAGCTACACTTTACATTAATCTTTGAATATTTGCTCGGCATAAAACTAAATTTTTCAAGCTGCATGTTTTATTGGGCAAGTTAAACATCGATATAACATTTAGCAAAGTCATAACAATCGCCTCAACTCCAACTAAATGATAAAGATTATCATCGATTAGATCTGATCCGCACTTGAAAAATCTTACTTCAATTCGCTCATACTCAGTAATCCCGATGAGAATTTACTCTTTATTTCTTGTTTATTTAGTAGTCAGCTTAGATTTATTTGTTTTCCACAACTGCTGGCCCCCAAACGACAATGGTCCCCCAAAATCGTTCCATTACTTTTACTAGAGACCAATTCTCAAAGTGATATTGATTGTGAACGAGGATGCTCTCTACTCCCCAGATGAGGATTTGTGTAGTTCAGAGATCGCATTTTGGAAGAGAGCACTTCCTGATAAACTCATTAGTGAAGAAAAGAGAGAGAGAGAGAATGAGGTCCGGCCGGACATATAATGTTATTCGATTGGACTGAAAGGTCAGGCAAAAGGTCGTTGGATCGGCTGTAAAAGCTTTGCGGCCTACTGAATTATTAAACCGTTTCCATTATGGAGCAAAATATCAGAAAGCCTGTCAGGAATAAATTTGGTGACAAACCACTGGGCTAACAGGATAAAGTATAGAAGAGTATCATCTACAGTTTCTAGGTCTAGAGTATCATCAAGGACTCCACTAGCTATTGCGTCTCATAGCTCAATAAGCTAAATACAGGTCTATGTAACTTGATTATTTTACTTTTTAGAGAAATTCATGTAAACTTCGATTGACTTACTAAATAATAAATTCCAACGAATGGAATATTAACAAAAATCGGTCAGATTTCATTAGTGAGATGTTTCGGTACTCCCGTTGAAATGTTAATGAAATATAATGGTCCATATCTTACAGTACTAAAAGACAACCTATTTCGGACCATGTGTCATAAATCATGGACATATATTTGGGAGAGGAATAGCACGAGGTTACCTTATTTGTCCTCTCCCTTTCATTTTGATGATGTAATTATTGTTTGAATGGATGAAGAATTATAAATTACAAAATCAGTTCCTCGTGTAGTGAAAATGACGTAGCTGTAGGTTCATTTATCTCGTTCCTATGTGATTCCTACAATTCCCAAGCATAAATCGACAATGAATCATGTTTGTTATTTTTACAATAAATACGTGATATCAGTGCTTATGTCATATTCTATGTCCTTTTCATCTTCATCCTATGTGTAAGGATTGCTATTGCCTGTTCCGACTTAGAAACAGCTTAATGTATAAAAAAATAAATTTAAGTTCATGTTAGATAATTGAATACTGCAGCAGTAACTTCACATACTTTCGAGATAATATATTATAGCACTTGATAGTGATTGATAAACGTATATTCCACATAAATTGTGATAAGTTGATTCCATGTAGTATTGTGGAAATAGTGAATTTTTAATAGTTAGGAGAGATGTGGCCTCTATACCAACAGCGCTTTAATCTTGTTTGTTTTTGAATTTAATCTCATTCACATAGGTTTCCGATTCAACTTTTCTCTCCAGATCCATCCAACCATTCATACAACCCATCTTCTACATACTTTATTGGCAATGCGATTGAACTGTTATCTACGACAAAAACTTTCCTGCTTTGAAAGAAAAGTTTCTCAAGGCTTCCTGTGAGTACTCAATTCAGCTGGTTTTCCATTTGGCGAAGATGATCGCTCTTGTCCATCCTTCAGCACAGCTTAGTAAGCAGGATTTGGCTGGAGCTGGTATTTGATGGGATGTTCTTCTTACATTCATGTCTGTTGAGTGCTGAGTACGTTATGAGTATGTTCTTCTTCACGTACGAATTGCGACGGCCAACATTCAGAAATGGAGATAATCCCCTCATTCAGTGGCGTTGGAGCAGTATGGATTCTCGTCACACAAAGCGTCAGCCTGATGCCGGGACGAGTGGTGTCTTCTTGAGAAGGCAAACGTGGCATTTGTCGGTTATCGCTCGAGTGGAAATCATCTTTGTTGAGTCACTTGATTCCCTTCTGCCTGACAGTTAAAGTCTTGTATGAATGACGGATCATTCTTGTTGATGGTATTCGAGTTAAACTGGCTTATTATGTGGTTGGTTTTATCAGTGCTTGTGAAATTGGGGATGCAAGTCATTTGTTTGATCGTTTTCTTGTATTCCTGGAAGAAAAATAGATTTGATTCCCAAACTTTAGATATTATCGAAGACAATATATTATGATACTGTGTCTAGTTACAACGTTTAGAATTATTTTTCTCTATAATAGTATGTAGCTTATTTATCAGTGTCTCCAGTTAGAAATGTGAATTTTCAAAAACAGCATACCTAACAAGAACGTAAGTTCTATTTTCTCCTATTTTTATCCTATTCTTTAGGAGGAAATAGTTAACTTAGGGACTTCTTTTTTCTTCTATTCTTCAGGAGAAAATAGTTAACTTAGGGATTTGGCGATGATTAGGGTAAATCTGATATTTGTATCACTTTTTATTCAGCCCTACATGAGTATATTTAGATACAATATTCTGATCACATGTATTATCAAATCTCTTTACTATAGAATATCTTTAAATCTCGGACTCAACTTAAAGTACCTAACGAAGCAGGTGGTGGAATTCAGGACTATATGGGAAGAGGTTTAGACAGATGGATGATAACAATAAGCTGAGATATTAAGGACTCAAGGACTACTCTACTACTGTGCTTTGAACTACTCAAAATCAGCAACACACAGAATGTTTGATAAAGAGACCGATAATTCTATTCATCGTTGAGAGTATCGGGATAATGGATTAACCACAACACAGCACTAGTTAATAAATCATTTCATAGACTCACTTCCACAATAGTATTTCCTCGAAATTCTAATTCCTCTCTTTCAATTCTCAATTATTATTGGCATATATAAAAAACCATGTCAATAAAACTAATCAATCCATTTAGCCTTCAGATGCAAACGTCTCCCGAACGCTTGGAGTGTTCTAATGTTGCAATTCTAGACCTATTCCGATTAGTTCTAGTCTTACTATGTTTATGGGAGCGTTCATTATTAAACGTTTGTGCTTTAGCTAACCATACTGTACTGTGGGTAGCAGCTCTTTGGACACGACAAGCCCCGAAACAATGTTATTTGAAGTGAGCTCAGACTGCATAGGCACAAAAGCACGTCAAACGCAATACATATTGGAGTGACGCAGCAACATATTGATATCAGTGGAGAACATACTCAAACTATGGCCTCTTCTATTTATAACCTCGGGTATTGAAGATCTATTAATACATCTCAAGGGTTCAATAATTAAACCCGTAAGCTGTATTCGTGAATTTCACTCATTAAGAACCATAAAAGCATTTTGAATCCATAAATCATAATATTGTTTCATCATTAGAATTCTAGATGTTTTCATGGTGACGAGTGAAATTGACTTCAAACTTTAAGCATCGTTTGATGAGAATCAGTGATTTTGGGAAACATTAATAAAGATTATCATTATAGCAGAATGATGAGTACCATGAGCTTAATAGCATGGTTAATGCTTTTGAAATGACTGTAAATAGGTTATTATCTGGTCTAATGTTATTATCTTATCTTGCTCTATATTAATTTTTGTTGTGAATTAATAGCTAATGGGTTCAGTAGGAACGTCATCAAATGCTTATTAAAAGATATTTCATGAAGCTCTTACATGCAAATCACTTGTATATTGCTCTTCACGAAAAGGTTCTTTATCTTTCTTGGAACCTTGAGCATCTTGCAATTTCAGATTGATGGAAATACTTTAATGATTGAATTATTGATTGTTCGGAACCCACCTAAAGCTGTAGGTCCACTCAACATCATAAACATCATCATTTCTACTTCCCAAAACCTACGAGCAATCCTGGAGCTCATCATGTGGACATTGTCCTCAAAAAATAAATAGAAAATAGAAAAATTGATACTATAGAAAAGCTTGGAAAATTGCGTTATCTTTCATATTTTGTTATATCACTGTAATAATAATACAATATAACGAGTACACAAAAATATAATATACGAGTATAATAAATACTGTAATCATAAACAAAAATTATAGAACAAACATTGACAAACACAACATCAAAAATAAAATTTATGGGAGAACTTTCGAAGCCTTTTGAGATAAAGACTGGTGTTAGGCAAGGTGATGGATTATCACCACTGCTCTTCAACATAGTTCTTGATAGAGTAATGGAAGAATGGGAAAAGAAACTGAAGGAGGTGAACCACTGGAAGCCAATCTCGCTGGGAACCAAGAAAAATAATCTTCAAATTCCATACTTAGCTTTTGCAGACGACCTTGCTATAATGTCAGATTCATTGGAAAGTGCAATAAAACAAATAGAAATTTTAAAAGAATGTGCTGAACAAGTAGGCTTACAAATATCATTTGAAAAAACTGTTTTCACAACATCAAATATAGAAGTTACTAAATTACAAACAAAATATGGAACAATTAAGAAGGTACCATACTTTAAATATCTTGGGGAAATTATATCAGAAAAACATGCACAAAATGAAAGGATACAGAAAGCTCGTAAAGGCCTAGGGCTAGTGCAATATATTTATAATAAGAGATGTATGTCTATCAATACCAAAATCAAACATTATAACGCAGTAATCAAGCCAACAATGTTGTATGCCAGCGAGACCCTAACACTTAGCAGAAAAACAGATACTGAAAATTTGAAAAAAGAAGAAAGGAAGATAATTAGAAAAATACTTGGACCAAGAAAGACCGAAGATGGTTATAGACTACAGAAAACAGCCAAAGTTGAAGAATACTCTAACATAGAAGCAGACATCAGGAAAAGGCGCCTTAAATTTTATGGTCACATAATGAGGCTTCCAGATCACAGACTTACAAAAGAATAGTAACATATGTAGCAACCCTTAGTAATGGAGGTGCATGGATGAAAAACGTCAAGAAGGACTTAATACTTGCTAACATTAACAATGATGAAATATACAACAGGAACAGTTTCAGAGAAAAGGTTGAAAAATGGGAAGTTAAACCAGAGATGACTGTGCCAAGAGTGGGAACAAAATGGAGTGAAGCAAGGAAAGCGGAGTTCTCACTGAAAATGAAAAACTGGTGGATTGATAAAAAGAACAAGAAAAACAAAAAATGAACCAAATTTTGCTCAGCGTCTTCCATCTGGGAGCTTGACGGCTAATAATAATAATAATAATAAATACTGTAATTTTAACACAAGACTAATGACAAAAAATCACATTACGGAAAAGTAGGAAAAGATGGCTCCTCTCTAACATTTTTTGGTGGAATAAATAATACAGTATAACGAGTACCCGAAAACATAATAATTTACGAGTATAATAAATACTGTAATTATAACACAAGACTAATGACAAAAAAGCATATTACGGAAAAGTAGGAAAAGATGGCTCCTCTCTAAGAATATCTATGGCTCCTCTAAACCACTGGAATATTGTAAAAGAATATCACGATTTTATTATATTTATATATTAACTAGCAAGTAACCCGTGCTCCACAAGGGTCTATTTTAAAACTTGACCGAATGGAATCTTGAAGATTTTGAAGTAGGCCTAGAACCATCCTCGGATAATTAACAATCTATATGCAAAATTTCAAGTTAATTTCAGTCCAGTAGTTTAGACGTGACGATGCGTCAAACATAATTTCCCTATCCCGTACGTTTATAAGCCAGTTCTTTCCTTTATCATAGTATAGATAAATTCTTCAACTTTGTACTAACATAATAAAGTGACAGAACTCAAATCTCGTTTAGAAACCTTCCTCAACATAATGCCAACCTGACAAAATTGAACTGGATAATTAATTTAGTTGCCAATTTTAACCATCTGTTTCGAAGAGGTAATCTCTCTAGGTTATAGTTCTATATTAAGTTCATGTCCCATGAATGAAATTTTAACATTAATTCTGGGAAGTCTAAAAGGAAAATTGAAACTTGATCAACGAGGTGCACGAGATTGATATTTTTAGGAACTATGTGCAAAATTTGGAGATGTAAATCATTTCCGTTTTCCCGGTATGCAATCCACAAGTTGACATGTTTTGATGCGAACAAACGAACAAACATAACCCTTCTTCTTCTTGTGGTTCCTATCCGTTACGGATGTTGGCAACCAGCATGGCAAGCCTAGTTTTATCCACAGCCGTGCAGAAGAGTTCAGCTGGTGTTTTTCCGTTCCACTTCCCAAGGTTATGCAGTCAAGATATTCTTCTCCTTGCAGGACCTCTTTTTCAATCGATTTTTTCTTGTACGATTGTCTGCAGTAAAATGTACCTGGAGTCGTTCCTCATTATGTGGCCCAGATATTGCAGTTTTCGAATCTTGGTAGTGTTCATAGTTTCCCTTATTCATTTAACACAACCCTACTCTCTCTTATTATATAGAAGATGAAAGTATTTATTTTCTTGTCACATGAAATTTATTTGAGATAGAGTTGATCAAGATTAACAACAATCAACAATTATTATCAGATCAGATATACAGGGATAACTTGACACAGCTATCTACTATACAGAGTGTTTCAGAAGTAGAGTCGAACATTTTAGGGTAATGTTCCTGGATGATAGGAGACTACAAAATGTCGTATTTGAAGTGTCTAAAACTCAGCGGTTATCCTTATAGCTGCCATTTTGTTTTTTTCACTTAGGAATTTTTATCTCAAGGACGAAATGTTTCATTGATCTGAAATTTGGCATGAAAATTTATGCAATGAAGTCTCAACTTTTAAAATACAATGAAAATTTTCGATGTTAATTTTCAAAATGGCGGCCATTTTAAATTTTCGATTGCAAATTTCACGAAAACCGTTCACTTTCCAAAAAATTTACAAGAGACAAAAAGTTAGTAAATTTTATCAAGATTTTAAGGATACCTTATTTACCTTATTATATATACCTTATTAAGACTGATTGAAGAATAACAAAGAAATTAATTCTTTTCGGACTGCATGCATGACCACTTTTCACCACTTAAACATCAATATAAATTTTCAATACCAATTGTACGTATTTAAGATGAAGCTTTGAAACTCGATATGGCTCCATATGGCCCATTCAGCTGATTTCACAATGTTTTTCAGATGATCTTGTTTGTTCATGGTCATGCATGCTGTACGAAGAGAATTAATTTCTCTGTTACTCTTTGACCAATCTTAATAAGAAATCTTTAAAATCTTGATAGGGTTTGTTAACTTTTCTGTCTCTTGTAAATTTCTTGTAAAGTGAACGGTATTCGTGAAATTTGCAATCAAAAATTTAAAATGGTCGTTATTTTGAAAATTGACATCGAAAATTTCTTATTTCATTTTTTTTCATTTATGCTATGAGTCTTCATAGCATAGGTATGTCAAATTTCAGATCAATACAACATTTTGTTCTTGAGATGAAAATTCCTAAGTGAAAAAAAATGCCAGCTATAAGGATAACCGCTTAGTTTTTGGACACTTCAAATACGACATTCAAGTCGTATCATCTAAGAACAATACCCTAAAATGTTTGACACTACTTCTGAAACACCCTGTAGAAGGCGGTGTAATAGGACTACAACCGTAGATAAAGGATAAGCATAAGCTATATTTCTTGTCTCTGCTACTACCCTGTAGTCCTATCATTTCCACTGACTATATAACGTTAAACATCGGAGTCCTCAATAAACTATGAAAATATAATTCAAAGATTCCATTTGTGAATGGTGATATTCTGCAAGTCGTAAATTCAAATTTCATTATGCCTTCTTTTTTCTTCTCTTTCCTCTAGTTTCATTGGCTGTTCCTATCTGTGTTGCATTCTGTTGCATGTCGAATGATAATCACAGTGGTCTGTATCATGTTTGCTGCCAGCCCTATCGAGCGTCATTCTCTACAACTACATTAAACTTTTCTCTACTCGATTTTCCGTCGATGTAACGTTGATCACTGCTTTTCATCAAATTTAGAGATAAATTTTGCAAATTTGACCATCATCAAACTTAATTTGATGCGTGGAGAGCCGTAACCTACGCTACTAGGTTACGTAGTAGCGTAGGTTACGGGAGAGCTCACTGGTTGTGTTTCAATGCAATAATTGGTACTGAATATATCACAGTAACTGACTTTATAGGTGCTGCCTCCCGCCAGAGTTTTGGTGCAAATGTGTATGAAAACGCACTAAACCCAACCATGTTTTATTTGGAGTCTGAATATATTTTTTGCAGGATCATCGTGGTTAAGAGTAACTTTTTGATTACTTTCACGATGATTCATTCCATTATTTCCTCAATCAATGAAAGTTTCTTTTCTAGAGATGGGGAGTTCGGATCACTTTTTACTGATTCGGATCAATCAGTCTCGTTCACTGCCGCGACCCGTTCAATTGACTGGACTGTCAGCTTTCCTATTAACAATCTAAAAAAAAGTTTCGCCCCATTTGATGAGTAAAAATATAAAACAAAAAGGTTTACCCCAGTTGATGAAGGGGTCTTTTGGAAAAAGTGTGATCCGGATCACTCGTTCACCTTACTGATTTGTTCAATTTGAACGGGTCATGACCGAACGATACATCTCTTTTTTCCTGATTTTGACTTACTGAAAACCAAAGTCGTTATCAGTCTGTTTGTAGTTCGTATGTTCTACAATAACTTTACAGAGTTTAATTTACATTGATCAAGCAGCTTCAAATTTTGAACACATATTCTGATCTGAATCATTCCCGTTTTCCCGGTATGCAATCCACAAGTTGGCATGCTTTACGAACAAACACAACCCTACTCTCTCTTATTTTAAAGATTAATAGATTAGTGATATACAGTATCTGACCAATCTCACCAAAAACAGTATCTGAAGTCAATATTAAATATTTGTTTGTCATTTGCTTGTTCAGCTTGGCTACTCTCGAGTTTCTACCTTGTTTTGAAGTACACTCTTTACCCAAATAAGAACATTTCTACTTATACTCGGCATTTATGAATATAATCTCCTATGTGTTTCAGTTGAATTCTGGGTTCTGGCGTTGGATCATGATCTGCGCATGGTCTCCGATGGAACTCTGGGCTCAGTGGCGTTGCTGGACCCCATGGGAACCAAGGTCACGGTTTGGAGTGAGGTTGCTTTGTACGAGGGTGAGTCAAAAAGTATTATTTGTTTTGAAATCATTCACTGCGTTTTCAAAAGTAGTCCAGTCAGTATATACATTGGTGCATGCAATTTATATTGTAGTTCTGATTTTTTAATATATTATTTGGGTACCTAAGAGAAGACCAGAACCAATTTCTTCATGCAAAATTTCCTTGTGCTAGATACAGATGGCCAAAAACCTCGTATTTTCGGTTCATTTTCCAGTTTTCAGCTATTTCTGCCAAATCTTGTAATCGGACAGAAAAATTTGCTCCGGCCTTTTTCTAGATCATAAAATTCTGAATAAAATGAGATCATTCGGAACTCTTTATCTCCAATGAGTACTGATTACTGAGCAAATTTTTCTGTCCGATTACGAGATTTGGCAGAAATAGCTGAAAACTGGAAAATGAGCCGAAAATACAAGGTTTTTGGGCCACTCTGTATCTAGCGAATGCTCCAAGGGGAGGTATTTGATCGCATAGACAGCACCCACATTAGACTCGGTACTCGAAACATCTACTATTTTGGTTCAGGGCTGTGCCATATTATAAACCATAGTATTTGTCAGAGACCTGGTTCGCATGGAGTTGCCATTTGATTTGTTGTCTTGTGCGGTTTAATATCTCCTCCAACTGTAAAACAGGTACTAGATTTTAAGTATTCTGTTCATTATTTAGTGAGCGGATTTATTCCGAATTTTAAATCTCTGCTTGATCCTGGTGACAGCATTGATTATAACGAGCAAACTCATATTGGACTGCATATTGGCATTGAATTCAACTTAATATCACTTTATCGTACTTTGAGCCATAGCAACAATTCAGAGGATTGCAGTTCCAATTTCGGCTACTTTGTAGACCGTCAAACTACCAGTTCAGGATATTACTTTGTAAACCAAATCTTTTACTATATACTGTTCTTTCTGCCAATATCCTACTGCTTTGTCACTGCCTATGCCATTGCATAGCTGTACAAATATCAACATAACCTCTCATTTCAACGTATACTCTCTTAACCTCAAAATTTATAATTATTTCTCTGTGTTATCTGTGCCCCGCCCCCCTGGAGCAGGATTTCACAAACCCTATAAATTTATTTCAATAGATGATTCTTCCACCTTACCCTCAATATAGGTGAGCCTATATTCACCTATATAAACTGAACTCCCTACCGACTGTTCGAAATCAAATTATGGCCCCCCATCAATTCTTAGGGGGAAACAGTGCGATAAGACGTTAGTTGCGCACAAGAGATTCAAATATACTGTTCGGCTCGTAAATTTCGTATCTGAGAAACGTCAGGTTGGGCCGGCCGCGCTGTGCTGATTGGGTTATAAATTTCGTATTTTGGATCCGAAGATTTCTCTTTCTTCCTCCTCTCTCACTCATTCTCTCTTCATCTTTCTCCCTCTTTTCTTCCTTCTCTTCTCTCTCCGCACATAATGGATGATAGCAAACACGAATCCGCAATTTGTCAAAGGGATGAAAAACCCTGAGTCTTGTCGGTGCTTGAGATAAATTTCTTCCACATGTGTCAGGTTTTCAACAACTGGAATAGTATATTCGACCGCAAAGGAAGAGCGCTGCAGAATCATGAAATTTATTATCATGCTTCAACAATTCGTTTCAGTGTAATGTAACTTGTCTCTGTGGCACAAACCAGCTAGCTTTACCGGAATGCTTTTCAAACTCAATTCAGGTCAGTGCATTTCTATGTAATGCACTTTTTTCTAGTTATTCTGAAACTGACCATTTTCTTCACAAAGCTAACTTTTATATTTGTATCATTTATCATTGTTCTTCTTCTATTTTCATTCACACATTTGTTATGTCATTTGTATTATTCTGTCACGTACTTGCAGAGATAAATCTCTGTTCTAAAGTGGAGAGCTGATGAATATTCTAGTAGCATCAGTAGAAACTAATCTGCGAAATAGCAGCACTGAGGTGATCTGAAAACTGGAATTTTCTGAAAACGTACTGTGGAATTTTCTTCAATGAAAACCAGCTTACCGACATCTCGCTATATCAACCAATTTGAATGTGATTCAAGGAATCAAAGTCAGGAGCTCCTGATGGGAGAAGCAACTCATTACCGTTAGTGGAGAGTTAGTTTTTGCTGGAAAAGTAGGTATTATTTTCATGTGGAGTTCAATGTGGTTATGAGTTCACTTATTTTACTCATCAGCCTGAGTTGAATAAATTGAATTAGTTCTCAACTCCAGTTTCAAGGTTTATGCCTACCACCCCACACTGACTTGGCCTCGGGGCGTTTTTTTTTATTCATTCATATAAAAGAACCTTATCATCATGCTGAATAACTATTTTTTTGTTCAATGTTCTATGTTTCGAAACTGATTTTTCTGTTATTGTACTATTTGTTGGATGAATAAAATATTTCTCATTTCATTTCAATATAATGTCGGTCTGAAAGCAAACGCATATAGCAGCAGACGGACGTATACAAAAAATCGAACTTCAGCATGCTGTCGTGATCATATAGATACGACGCGACGCAGACAGACGACGCATTTGTGCGTTGCAGCATTCGAACACTTTGAAATGGATTTTTCTTCAACTGCCCTGTTGATAAATAGTTCTCATGCTACATACTCAACTAAAAGTACACAGTATTGAATTTGTAACAAGAGACTACAAATTTCATTGAGCATTCTGCAGAGATTATTCATAAAGAAGAAGATATCTGAAAAAAAAGATTATCTGCATCAATTTTTATTATACAAAAGTTTTTTCCGCAACTTTCAACAACCCCAAATCTAGTGGAAGCGCTATTAAAAAGTTTGTCGTTCATTTGCGCTGTCAAAATCTGGTGTCCCCTGTCTAGTTCATGACCGTACTACACTATGCAAGTGTCAGCAATCCTGTGAGAGGCGGGGTAGAGGGATGAGGAGGAGGGGGAGGAGGAGTAGGAGGAGTAGGAGGAGGAGGTGGAGGAGGAGAAGGAGGAGGAGGAGGAGGAGGAGGAGGAGGAGGAGGAGGAGGCTCTGTTGTGTCTTGTCTTTGTCCGCATAAATTTACTGGTTCCACTTCAAACCACAACACAATTAGGGATTAGACTCGGCTTCAAATAATGAGAACATCTCGACCGCTCTCTTATTTTTTCTATCCTCCTACTTACTCCCACTCCCTTCATTCGCACTCACACCCGCTGTCTCTCACCCTCTCATTCTTTAGTGTTATTTTCTCTCTCTCTCTCTCTCCTCTCTCTCTCTCTCTCTCTCTCTCTAGCGCTTTCTCTCTCCCACTCTCTCACTCTTTCTCTCTCTCTCTCTCTCTCTCTCTCTCTCTGCTCTCTTTCTCTCTCACTCAATATCTCCATCGATTTCTCTCACTTTCAAGCCAACTCTACAATTCTCTTACTCTCTGATCCTCTTACTCAACCCCTATTATTCTAGGGGTTTTAGATTTTCATCTTTTTCTATCATTGTCTCTCAATCAATCTAGTCTTTACCCTAATCTCTCACACTTTCCACTCTCTCATTCATTGTTTTTTCTCTTTCGATCTATGTAACTAATTTTTCTCTTGATATATCCCACTTTTCACCTCGCTGTCCATTTACACTCATACTGCACTATCTAACTCTCTTTCAATCCATCTCACTAATATCTTCCTTCATTTCACGCAATTCCCACCCTCTCACTCATTGTTCAGTTCTTTCTCTCACTCTATCCACTTGATACCTTTTACACCTTTCGTCTTCTTTATTATATGTATAATCTCAATAACTGTAAATTAATTTCTCAGTATTTATTTACATCAGTATCCAAACTCTCTTGCTATAAACTCACACCCTCCTCGTATTATATGTATATTTTTCCCAATTAAACTCTCTAATAAATTAATCTCTCTCTGTCAATTTTTTTATTATCAATTTTCATGAATGTTACCATAGGCAAAAGCGTTGTAACAATTATCAATAAATATCTTATTTTATCTTATCTGCCTCTCTCACACACATAGCTTAGTTTCCATTCTAATTCATATCGTTCACTCATCTTTCTTCCTCTTCTTCTCTCTCGATCTGAGTAGCTTCTCTCTCGAAAACCTCTCACTTTTATAATCTATCCTTTCTATCTGCACTTGCTCTGTATCCTTTTGATCTCTCCCTTTCTATATTTATTTCCATTTTGAGCTGATCTCTCTCACAACTTCCACACCCTCACACATACTTATTTCTCTCTTCTTCTCAATTTATTTCCTAACCTCTTTCACTTTCGATAATCTCACTAATCGTTTTTCCTCTCCCAGCATAAACCTTCCAATCTCTCTTTTTTCATCTCTTACTCTTTTCACTCTACCCCTCCCACTCATCGTTCTTTCTCTCCCAATATAACCCCTCCAATCCCTCTCTTTTCATCTCTTACTCTTTTCACTCTACCCCTCTCACTCATCGTTCTTTCTCTCACAATATAACCCCTCCAATCACTCTCTTTTCATCTCCTACTCTTTTCACTCTACCCCTTTCACTCATCGTTCTTCCTCTCCCAACATAAACCCTCCAAAAGCTGCTCTCTTTTTCTCTCACACTCCCAACTTCCACTCACCCTCCTCTACTTCTGCTTTTTCCCAGTTTCAAAGAATGTTATTTGCATAGAATGGTGAGCGGCTTAGCTTGCTTCCGCCGCACTCATCTCTGTTGTACTAGCTTTATACTAGGACATGATTTACTGGCCTTGTAGTGGCAAAGCCTGTTTCCACAAGTATACTGCGGCTTGTAGCTTGTAGTGCTGCTCCTGCGGGCTAATCTCTAACAAGTCAAGTATTTTTTACAATGCGGATGAATTTCATTCAGATTTTTTAAAGCTACAAGGCAGATAATTCGTAATTTTTCATATTCATTGTTATTCATATCATTCCATATTCGGACAAAATTAAAATACAAAAGCTCATATGTATTTGAAGTATATATTCAAAAGCTTTGAATCACTTCACAGAGTGAGTGCAGATAACAATAATTAATTTCAGCCATTTGTTACTTCAATATTTCTACTTTAATCAAGCGCTCACAATAATGGAATACACTTGATTCTTCCCGTTGTTTTTTTATATTGATATTAGATAGCAGACTTATTAGATGTTGGATTCCATGATTCTGAGAAGTAATATTGAAAAGCATATATTGGGAGCATATCTTCGTAATAACTTTGCTCACTGGGGATATCCAAGCTAACATTAAATTGAAAATTGTTATATCATTGTGAAAAATTCATTGAGAATAATTATATAAAGAAATGTAGCTCTTTCAAATTAAATCGAATTTTGGGAATTGATTTTTCAATTGTAAGAGAGTTTCTCAGGTCTGCAGCAACCCTCCCATAGGGAAGCTTCCTTTACGTGAGAAAATAGTTATTTGTGCAACTAGTGCGCAAAGTGACAGTTTGCTGCACCGAAAGAAACGTTTACGCCGAGCCGTAGGCGAGGGTGGAATGGCTTCTTGAGTGCAGCAGAGGAACTTTGCGCACGTATTTCACATTAAATTTTTCCTACAGTTACCATTGAATATGAAAAGTGAATAATTATGGGTAAAATGATGGCTGAAATCCATCAAATGTTTGTGTGCAAGATGCTGTTATTAATAACCTTAATTCATTTAAAAATTAATAATCCAATTGAAGTTGAAAATTCTCAGCCAAAGTTCTCATTTTTATTCATTCAAGAATCAGAAAAAATACAGATAGAACAAAAAATTCACATTCAAAATACACGCCAACAGCTGATTGGGATGGCTGCAAGATGGCTGAACCGACAAGCGCGCGACCTAGCGGGAAGAATCGTACCTAAGTTTGTTTCAGCCAGCTAAAAAGTATTGAAACAGGATTCATAAATTTGGACTTTTGCTCAAATAACCAAGAAAAATGCTCAAAGTAAACTGAAAAATATTTATAAAAATAACATAGACAACAGAGAATATTTATTGTAGTATTCTTATGTTTTTCATTATTTTTATGTATATGGATATCGAACGGTAATCATTTAACCTCAAAATTCGAATTTTATTATGTATATTTGCTACTTTTCTCATTGCTTGCAGTTTAAATAATAATTATCAATAGAAAAGAACTATTATTTATTATTAAATGATGAGAATTCGTAAATGATGATTTAGATGAACATTATTCTTGTTTTGGATTTCTAGATTGGGATTTTATCATAAATGTAGGTTAGCCATTGAAATGATTCTTATCTAAATCTAACCACAGTCATTGTTACCAACTTAATTTTCGTTTTCCTGCACTAATCCTCTATATAACTCACCAACTATTTTGTGTTGCCATGTTGCAAATCTGGAGTACGCAAAGTAATACGCACACTAGAGCGGAAAAGTGATTCTTTGCGTTCTGTGATCAGTGCAGGAATAGCCACTTTTCAAGGTATCTGTAGGAAAAATAATATAATCTTCCCTTGTCATTAAAGTGGAGTGAATAATAGAATCTCTAATCGATGGGAAGGTATGTCATGCATCAAAACTCAAAAGTATCATCTACTCAATAATGGTATATTGTGTGAAAAATCATTGAGAATATAGAAAGAAGATAATAAAATCTTTAATCGATGAGAAGCTATGTCATGTATTGAAACTTATTCACTCAGATTATGATACCTGTTTATAATTGAATATAAATTATTCAGAAGTCAGCATATATGAAATACTTCTCAATTAAAAATGAATATTTTGTTTGCTTTTGTTGATTTGGCCGAGCAGTAAGTGATAACTTACCACTGATTTGATTCTGTATCAATACGAAAAGACTGATTGAATAAACACTGTAGAATTTGTTTAACAGAATGGGTGCAGTTCGCAGAACATTTAATAAAGCTTTTCTTTGCTTTCTACCCCTGCCCTTGAGCGCTTTTACCCACCATCCCTCACAATTCCAGTAATAAATTGCAAACAATAATTTCCAATTGTAGGATGTTTGTCTTTTGGTTCGATAGGGACTCATTCATATTTGAAGCGCTTTTGAAGAAATCTGCACTAATAAGAATCAATGTGTATTTAGCATTCTGCACTTTGCATCTCGTACGTTTCATAGCGCAAATAATAATGTATGATGGAGTAATGCTCATTGTTGGAGGTTTCATTTGCTCTTGAATGTGGAACATGGAAGAAGAGTTGAATTGAAAATGGAACAGCTTCCCTTTGACCTGGATTTCGTTTGCGAGTTGCATGGTCTCTACACTCATACTTATTCTCATACTCCAACCACGAATTGAATTTTAAAGTCTCCGTTACAGACTTTAAACAGTTCAATATGCAGCTTGCAGTTGCTGGTATCACTTAAGTGAATGTTGAAGTCTATATTTTCAATTTGACGTGAATTTAATTTTCTACACCAAGAAACAAATCACCTCACAACAGAATCATCATTCTAAGTTCTTGTGAAATGCTTAAAAAGTGGCTATTTTCAGGGTCATTCTCCCTTTCCACCTCTTCTAACAGTATGATTGTGTTTTGTGGTTTATCGATTTGGTGATATTATTGTAAGACAAATTACTTATTTTTGAGACTAAGATTGGTTTTGAGATCCAAACACAATGAATTCATTGAAAATTATAATCAACATGATAAAACAATCACTCCTAACACAAAAAACTTGGATATGAGTACTTGATGTTTCTGCCACTACCTCCAACATTTTCATCCCATCTAATAAATAGGTTATTCCAGCAGGCGTGAAACACCTATAATTTATCTACCATCCTCATAATGTCACCATTTTTTTTAAACATCTTTATTGCCCATAAAAACAAAATACAAAATAAAAACTTACAAAAGAAATATTCTAGATTATAATATAAATAAATATACTTCACGAACACCGTCGACGCTGCAGATCCCACCTCAGGCACTACTTCCCAGAAGATTTGCCTGGTAAACAAAACAAAAACCATTTTATTCTTTACAAATAAATTAAAATTACATGGCACCACCCAGCAAGGGCAAAACCCTGACCGCTGAGTGAGAGTATCAGCTGTTTAGACAATATAAAAATTTATTTACTAATAATCAAAGCAACAAAAAATCGAAGTTAACAATAAATTACTAGTAATAATTATAATATTTGACTGATGTCGAAGAAAAATTTTTGTATCACCCACTTATTTATCTGTTCCATCCTCTGTCTACCCCTATTAGAAAGAGATTCTGACAATGCATTTGGCATGATATTTATTATTTTTGAGCTAAGATACCCCAATTGTCTTCGCACTATAATTGTCAAATCTAAATAGTTAATATTATAAATGTTATGAGATGTAACTCTCAGGTTATACATAGAAACGTTATTATTCACTGTAAATTCATCCTTCCTCATCCATGCATAGTAGAGAAGTTTCTTTATATAAATTTGACGTACTGTCATCACTTTAAATTCGGCAAATGTTTCACTACTAGAAAAAGCCCTTGGCTTATTGGGAATTGCTTTTATTATCATTTTTTGAAATGTAAAAATTTTATTCATGAAAACATCATACGCTCCTCCCCATACCACTAACCCATATTGCATCACCATTCCTATATGACTTCAGTTTAACAATGGATAGAAGAATGCATAATCTATTATAACTTGATATAATATGATCTAAAGTCAAGGAAGTCTCTTGGTCACTTATGGTGATCGTTCATATAAGTTCTGGTTAGAAGTGTAGTCTTCTTTACCACTTCTGCACTACTCTTCTTCAATAAAGTATTCTACCACTTGACTTCAGTTTCAAAGTAGAGAAAAGAATGCATCATCTTCAATCTATAATATAATAAATGAAGAATTGGCTTATACACACGTTAGGGATAGGAAATTCACAAATCACGCATCATCACGTCTGAACTAATCAAACTGATTAACTTGACATTTTGTATATTAATTTTTAATTTACCGGGGATGGTTATATGCCTATTTAAAAATCTTCAAGATTCAGTAGGTCGAGTTTTCAGTTTATTCGTTCAATTAACAAATTCACAAAATCAAAAAAATTATGGGAAACAACAGAGTTAATCCAAAACTGTTTCTCTCCCGAATTGAGATAGCAAGAGCAAGATAGATAGCAAGTGAGCTAGCAAGAGCAAGATAGATAGCAAGTGAGCTAGCAATAAACTAGAGCAAGTAAGGTTTTTATATGACAGCTTATGCTATTTCTATGATTTCTCATTGTCATCTAACTTGTAACCAATGAATTCTGTTCCAGGTGTGAAACACTTTTCGCTACCGCTGTCGCCATTGGCTGTGGAAGGCGCGTGGTCGCTGACGGTGAGCGTGGATGCGCGTGTGTTCGCTGCTGAGCTGAATGTGTCGCACGCACGCGGCAGCACCGATGCACTCCTGCCTGAGCTGCCAATTGCAGAGGAGCATTTTCGTCGAGTTGCGTTTCTCGCAGGAGATGAGACGTCGCTACAAGCCCGGACTGCCGTTTGTCGGCAAGGTCTGTTGTTGAAATAAAACTTCATTTATTTACATACATCAAGTATAATCAATCGAGGAAAGGACCAGCCTGGAGCCCAAAACCTCTTCCAATCTATTCTACACAGTCCAAAGTTTGTTGATGATGTGTTGAGTATCTGATGATGATACAGTTGATACATGAAATAAAAAGTAAAAAATGAAATAGTATAGTACCATGAAATAATATAATTCGAGCAAAAAGCATTAAATACTACTCTATTGAAGGTGAGAACCCCTCAATTCTAATGAGACAGAGCACTATACAGAATGTAGAATTCCTGACTCATTTCCTCAATTCCTGACTCAGGGGGTCCTTACACGTAGTGAGATCCAATGGGATTTTCCATTTTTTTATTTTTCAATTTTACAAGATGCAGATCATTGAAATGATTGGCAAAGAAAAAATAAGATAATCTTGAGCTACTTCTCTGCCAAATTTAGATCAGATTACAAAATTACAAAGGCTGAAATAATAAGGTAATGTCTTTTAGATTCCCACTTTCACAAAATGTTCATCTCCCCAGTATCGCTGAAGAAGTTTATTAGTGAGGTGAACTTGAACCACTACACTAAAAATCTGGTGTGGTACACTCACACAACTTTCCTTGCTCATATTTGAAACTACGATCAGACTTCTGTATATGTGTGTATATAATTGTTTTCGCCACACTGCACAGAAAGCAGCTGTTTTCCAGTCCCTACGTAGATCTGAAAGACCTGGTTTGCAGACGACTCTCGTCTGACGTCAGAAAAGGGTTTCTTTTCCGGTCTAGGCCAGAAAGTGGTCACTTTCCAGCCGCTCATGGAAGTCCGTAGTTAATCCGCTAGATCGGGCGAGTGTCCACTTTCTTCATCGGACTACCTTCCTCATGCACGAGAAGTAGGTTACTAAGTCCATTTATCAAGGATGGGGTGGACCCCCATTAGTTTCCCAGAAAGAAGACTCATGCCAGTTGATAAAGCTGATAATTACTATAAAGGGTATGAATTTGAAAAAAATCGGTCAAGTTATTTTTGAGAAAATCGTGAAAACATGGTTTTTTAGTAATTATCCGCCATTTTTCTCAAGAATATTACGGAGCTCCTGCAATTTTCTCAGAAATGAGACTCATGTCAGTTGATAGGGCTTATAGATAGCTATCCATGGAATAAATTTGAAGAAAATCGTTAGAGCCGTTATCGAGAAAACCTTGAAAAACATGTTTTTTAGTAATTATCCGCCATTTTTTTCCGCCATTTTGAATTCAATTTTATTGAATTTCTCATTGTCATCTTCGTGGTATAAGGACCTTAAGTTTAAAATTTCAAGTCAATCGGTTGATTAGGAATGGAGTTATCGTGTTCACAGACATACACACATACACACACACACACACACACACACACAACACACACACACACACAACACACACACACACACACACACACACACACACACACACACACACACACCACACACACACACAACACACACACCACACATATACAGACCATACCCAAAAACCACCTTTTTGGACTCAGGGGACCTTGGAACGTATAGAAAACTTGAAATTAGGGTACCTTAATTTTTTTTGGAAAGCAATACTTTCCTTACCTATGGTAGTAGGGCAAAGAAAGTAAAAACATACTTCAGTAATGTCAAAACCTAGTGTTGCAATCTACTTTCGAATTATGATGATACTCCACGCCTGCTTAACATTATTCTTGAATCTTTCAAACCACATTTCTCAGCATCGATTCATCGATTAATTGAGCTTATTGAACCACGATACACAGGGAATGGCCATCGAACGTTTCCAGTCAAATGTGATTCTCCACAAGAGCAGAGTGTCATAATATTGTTTCACTGACATATGTATCTTCTCAATGACTTTTTGGTTCTCTATGACTTTTTTCGGTTCTCTATAACTTTTTAGCATGTTAATTGTCCTGCTTGCTCTTTAGAAAATTGAAAAAGTAAACTAAACATCATCTAACTCACCCCCACAGAGAATAATTCATCTATTGGAAGAGATTTAACTCATAACAAAGGTGTATGATCACTTTCCTTGGCCAGTAGTCCCAGCCTAATAACGCTGCTGCTGCCATGTCACCATAATCTGGCCATGAACCTATCGGCCTTTTGTCTACTACGTTGTTCAAAAATGTTGATCTCCCAAAAAGATAGAAATTTGAGAACTCTGGTACTAAGTTGTCTTTCTGTAGTTCCACATACGTAAATTTGTAAGGTGTTTATAAAAGCTATTTCGTTTACTATTCATTTTCAACATGAAATCCTCAATTAATTTAGATCTCATCAATATGTTTCCAGGTGGAAGCAGTAAGCTCAGAGCAGGCTGTGAGAGTGAGAGTCAAAGTACTGGACAATACCACTGCCATCTACAGTCAAGACATCGAGATGGCCAGGGGTGAGGGCACTTTCCTAGTACCCGCCATATTGTCTGACAGTGAAGTCATCACGCTTTTGGTAAGATTGACTTTCAACATCATAATCATACTCTATTCCTTTTTTTTCAGTTCATGGAGAGAATGAAATGATTAATGAAGGTTAGTCGATTATGTTCGACTAGAGAAAACTCATACATTGATTTATACATTTATGAGTAAAAATATAAATCTGAGTACCCTTATTTATATTAAAAAATAGCCCTGAAGAAAAAAAGACAATTAATTTATACTTATAAGATTGTTTTATTCTATGGTTCAACTTGTGCCAGATAACTTAGGATGGAGGATTGGGGACTTCTATCTTTCAAAATACAAATACAACCTTCAGTATAGCTACGACGGATATTTTTTTGTAGATATTTTAAGAGAAAAGCCTCTCCAATTACGTTTTCTTGAGTTGTGAAGTGATTATATTTCTATCTTCATTCTATTTTTAATTCCTCACCAATAAACTGAATGTGATTTATACTGTTATAGGCTGAACTGGTGTCAGTGGCTGGGAAGGAAACAGACAGTCACTATGTATTGGCGAAAGAACCAGTACTCAAATGGAAGTCATCGTCTTCTTGCTATCTACTCATTGAAGGAATAGAGAAAACACTACAGGTAAGCTTTCATTATCATAATTATATCCATCCAACTTATTACGTATAATATTTATTTATTCATTACAGAACAAAGAAGACTACAGGCATTAAGCCCAAAACAGTCTACACTACAATTTACAATCGTATTAAGCAAGTTACCAAAAAAAAGAGATACAGTATATGCAATTTACAAATACATAAGGAAAATATTAGGCAAGCATAAGTAATTGAAAATAATCAAAGTATAAGAAGAATAGTATAAGTATATAGAATGAAGATGATAAGTTATAAAAGAATCCAATTGCATAGAAACAGGTTAAGGGGAAACATGTACCTGTGTGGAAAGAAAATTGATGGAAACAGAGGAAAAAGAAACATATGTAAATTCATAATTTAAATTCTAATTTAATAATTCTATTCTTACATTCTATTAAATTGCTGCAGCACTATTGAATGACTGTAATGCTTGAAAAAGAAATTAGCCAGTTATTGTAACTGAAAAAATAAAATAACAATTACAGGGTACAAGATATAATTATTATTATTATATACGAAATTCCAAATTAAATGCTGTAAATCACCCCGAAGACTTCTGCTATTGCAAATGTTGACAACAGGGTAAACAGGTAGATGAAAATTCGAGAGCAATATCCCAGTAATTTCCATCTCAAAATACAATATTATTATAACCAGGAGTGCCCACAAGAGGGGGAGGGCTCAAAATCAAGTCAGATCAGCAGTGTTTAGAATGACAATTAATTTAAGCAGGGAATTGAAGCTGATTTTTTTATTTTTCCTAATTTTAGGGGGGGGGGCTCCAGCCCCCTGCGATCATGGGCTTCTTTCAACTGAACAATTGTGAGCAATTATTTTAACTGAACTGCCTCTTGACAGAAGAAAAAGCAAAACTCAAATCTCACCTTCGGATTCGAACTCGTCGTTTCATCATAGAATACAAATAAATTCCATTTATTGTCACTTGTTACAAATTATTATAACCACAGTAAACTCTTATTTAAAATTTTCAGCTCCTACCAAATCACAAGAAAGGGATAGAAAATATAGTTCTTTCCTCTGTAACTGAAGTTTTCGATTTTCATTTTACTCCTGCTCCCTCTGTCATCCAAACCCAAGATTTCACGATTATCTTCAATGTTTTCTAATTGCTCCAGCCAAACGACGAAGCCCATGCCGTTATTTTGTCATCGTGTCCGTGCGACCGCACCTTCCATCACGTGATAACGACAGAGGGACACGTGACCTACTGGAACCAGACAGACTCGATGACGGACGACCAAGTTCCTCCGCCGGTCTCCGTTGACGGCGCTGCTATTTGCCGCATCAATTTCACGTGAGCCAATCTGATATAATATTATAGATCTATTACTTGATATGATGCAGTATTGCATTCCACATTTCATGAGCATCTTGTAACAAAGTAATGCTGTTACATTTTATTCTGTGATGTTCTCTAGATTCTCTCCTGACACTCTGATTAGTTTCTAGGTGAGGAGTATTATTCTAAAATATCATTGTATGAGTATATATAACAATTGTTTGTGAATATGTTTTTGAGAATAAAAACTATTTTATTCCATTCCAGATAGTCATTGTACTATTCTGTCAATCATTGGGATAAATAACATTTTATTTCCAGTCAATCATTGACTGAAGAATCGTGCAATTAAGCACTGACTAGAGAATTATTAAATTTCTCTTTAAGAAGCTTGTTTGACAATAATTCAACCTTTTTCATGAAACACTCATATATCGCAAGAGTATAAAAATACAATACAGTGTAACTAACTAGTATTAGATATTTCTACGATACAAAGTAGGCCTTTTCAGAAGTTATGATATTATCATAACTATCAAATATGATACAAACATGCAAATTGGTAATTCGAGTGTTAAATGTTCAGAAAATTAAAAAATATTCATCTTCATTGTTAATTTTTCTTCAATCTCCAAGATCTCATCTCTCATTCAAAAGGTCTTCTCCTTGATAAATATTCCCTGAAGATATCTGTTAATCTCATTTCCAGCCCACCTCCCATACTTCTTGATGTTGTGAGCGAGTATTAGTAACTTTATATACTGCAACTTTGTGTACTAGCTAAGTAGGAAATATCTCTCAAGGAACAGGAATTCCACGAAGGGGAAGTATTATTGGAAGGGAAGGAAAAATGGTGCCCTTGAACGCAATCAGGACCCGAAGTCGAAGTTAATGACGTAGGAATGCCCATTGAGGTGTGAAATTGAGTTAAGATTGCTGGCAAAAGGCGACGGAAACTGGAGTTGCCTTGACATTATTGATGTTACGCATCTGGAATGGCAAATGAGCAGACAAGCAAGAAAAAGAGGAGGAAGAAGAAGAAAAAGAAGAAGGAGTAGGAGGAGGTGAGGGAGGCGCTGAAAGGAACTGGATTAACTGAGATAATCAGGATGAGGGGAAAAACCAACTAAGAGACAGCAAGTTCCCGGCTCTTTTCATGTGCTGTATCTGATCAAAAAGAGATGCATGGAAGCTGGTTATCGGGTTTGAAGGTTCCATGATACAGAAATAGAAGATCTAGTGGCCTAGTAGAATAATGTCAGCTGTCATCTCAGTCTCAATGAGCTGCTGAAGATTTAATTTTAAGATAGAATCTCTCTAGTATTGGAATAAATACCGATATCTTTTCTTAGCATTTATCGTCTTTTATTCAAATATACACAGCAGACAACACATAAAAAAATTGATTTTTTTTTTATTCAAATTTAAATTCATCAATTAAAGGTTCTATTGAAAAATGCTATACTAGAGTGACTACGGATAGATTAAGTTTTCAGCACCAGAAAACAGTGAATAGTAACACTTTTACTTTCCTTGCCCTATTACCATAGGTAAGGAGAGTATTACTTTCCAAAAAAAATTAAGGTACCCCAATTTGTAAATTTCTATACGTTTCAAGGTACCCTGAGTCCAAAAAGGTGGTTTTTGGTATTGGTCTGTATGTGTGTGTGTGTGTGTGTGTGTGGTGTGTGTGTGTGTGTGTGTGTGTGTGTGTGGTGTTGTGTGTGTGTGTGTGTGTGTTGTGTGTGTGTGTGTGTGTATGTGTGTGTGTGTTGTGTGTGTGTGTGTGTGTGTGTGTGTGTGTGTTGTGTGTGTGTGTTGTGTGTGTGTGTGTGTGTGTGTGTGTGTGTGTGTGTGTGTGTGTGTGGTGTGTGTGTGTGTGTGTGGTGTGTGTGTGTGTGTGTGTGTGTGTGTGTGTGTGTGTGTGTGTGTGTGTATGAGTGTAAGTGTGTCTGTGTACACGATATCTCATCTCCCAATTAACGGAATGACTTGAAATTTGGAACTTAAGGTCCTTACACTATAAGAATCCGACACGAACATTCTCGATCACATGCAATTCAAGATGGTGGCTAAAATGGCGAAAATGTTGTCAAAAACAGGGTTTTTCTCGAAAACGGCTCCAACGATTTCAATCAAGTTCATACCTAGAAAAGTCATTGATAAGCTTTATCAACTGCCACAAGTCCCATATCTGTAAAAATTTCAGGAGCACTGCACCATCTATGCAAAGTTTAATTTAATTTTCCCAATTATCAGGCTTCAGATACAATTCAAACAAAAAAATTCAATTGGAAAAGATTGAGCTTAAAAATCTCTACAATTAATGCTTTGTAAAATGTTCACCTAAAATTGAAAATAAGCTCGAAATTCGAGAAAATGTGTTTATTTCAATTGCGAACTGTTGGCAACTGTTGATTCTATTAAATCATTCACTATGAAGAGATAGCAGACTTTGTATGTCTGCAGCGTTATTGTCCTGTCACCAGCTGGCTCAGATCTTGGAAAAGTAGACTCGAGATGCGCGGGAACACTATCGTCAGTTGATCAATTTTCATAACGGCAAGGAAAGTTGTGTGAGTGCATCACACAAGATTTTTTCATTAGTTTTCAAACCGGAGAGTCCAATACGTGGTTCAATTAACAATTATCCTTAGAATTAATCTTGGAAAATATATAGCATAGTTATTGATTCTTTTTTTATAAAATAAAGTCTCTATCTTCAACTAAATTTCTTTTAATAATTATTATTAAACAAGAATTCAATTTAAATGCTGTAAATTAGGATTTGAATAATTGCAATATCTCAGTAATTTCCATCTGTAAATTTCTTTTAATGAATTCGAATGGTGAAAATCGTGATTGAATTGATCATTAAAATGCACATAAAAAAATTGGTACTCAGATGAAATACAGAGTTATGATCGTAATGAAGCTATAATGTATCTTATTTTCAGATTCAAAGTGGAAGCAGTTATGGCACCTGTCAGTCACCTCCTAGTTTATTACATCACTCACGAAGGGGAGCCAGTCAGCGACACCATCAGCTTTGATGTCAATCTCCTTCAAAGAGAGGTAGATATCCCCTTCATTTATACTTAATTCTTTTTAATGTTGATAGAGCGGTAAGCTTTATCCATCTCAATCTGCAACAAACAGTGGTGGATCACATCAGCAATCATATATGTTTTATTGTTTATAAATAATTTTTTAGTGTGGCACCTAACAAGAATATTCCTTATTCATTCTATGATTAATACCTCTACCAGATTACCAATATCTTACAGAATTAAATTGTACGATAGATGACAGTTTAATAGAAAAGAGTTTAATAAAATAATCTCACACCGTGAATGATCCAGAGAACCAAATTAAAATTGATTTTTCTTATCTTTTTCTTGAATGGAATTCTTGAATGGAACAGGTCTCACTCGCCAGTTCTATCATTACTTGTGAATGAATCATGTTTATATTTGTCTTGTTATTTTTGTTGATCTTGTTACTATTGTATTCTTTTGAAATTGGTGTATACCGTTGGAAATGTAATAAATAAATAAATAAATAAATGTTTCTCTAATCTATTTTGAACTATCATAAACATTATATTAAACTTCAGTAGTGCAATGATCAGGTATATGAAAGTTATATGTGTAAAGAATGCAATAAAAGGATCATTTATTTAATTTATTCCAATACACATTTCTGAATTATAATACGTTGGCGTTCATTGATTAGAAGTGAGTCACTTCATACTATACTACTAGTAAAGCTATTATGACACATGGGCCCGGTTGCACAAAAGCCGGTTAAATGTTAACCGTGATTAACTTTATGAGAACCAATCGGAGAAGGCGTTTTTGAAAAGACGGCTTCTTTGATTTGTTCTCCTGGAATTAATTATGGTTAAATTATAACCGGCTGTTGTGTGACCGGGCCATGAAGTTTTATTATTGTGAACTCAAATGTTGTTTTCAGAGTAGCGTAAATTTGGAGCGTAGAGCCACATGGTATCCTGGTGAGAATATGGACGTCGAAGTGCTGGCTGAGATTGGCACATTCGCTTGTCTAGTTGGAGGACGAGGTGGAGATGTCAGATATCAACACAGGTATTGATGCTCGATAGATATGATATTATTTCTGATACTGCTATTCTTGAATGGAATTTTCTTCGAAGATATCAATATCACCGGGATTTAATTGAGAAAAAATACCCAATTCAAACACTGTTATCTGATAATAGAATTTTTTTGAAATTGGAATGTTTTATTGGGAGAAATAAAAAAATTACAGCATCTTAGAAATACATAACGAAAGTAATACAAATTTGACAACATCTGAAAATACTATTACATAATATAATGAAATGCCAATTGAGTATTTGCATCTCGAGGTACTAGACCTGTTTGAGATTCTAATATAAACATTAATTACAAAACTAGCGCTAAAAAGTAGTTACTGAGGCCGACAGTCACCTATGAAGTGACTCATATTACATAAATGTAGAAGTATATTGTACAATATTTTGCTATACAAGTTTATTAGGCCACATGAGAACTCTAAAAAAGGTGTCTCTATTCTCACATTCCATTACAAATCTCTTGACATCTCTCAAAAACCTTGATCGAATCTTGCATTGCCTTATCTCTAAGAGCATCAGGTTGTAGAACTTTGGAGCTAAATAAGAAAAAAAATGAAGTGAAGTTTCGGTACACAGGCTTTTTATTAATTTAATGAAAGAATTAAACTGAAATGTAATTTTGGTGCTAGTCTATTTTATTTCACTTCCGGCTTAACAATCATTCACTGTCATAGATTACTCAATAATTTCTCCACAGTATTTAGCCTTTTAGTGTAAAGTCTGAAGTAGGTATAGAGTAAAGGTCTGCTACAAATTTTATAACATAAGAAGTGAGCTATTCAAGTCTCTTGAGATTTATATTAGAATGATCATCATCATCATCGTCTTTGCAGACAAAACAAACTTTGCCATGGAAGCTGGTTTAAAAGCCAGAAGAAATAAGTTACTTATACAAAAGGGAAGCACAAAGGAAGCAAACTTGAAAGCCTCTCTGAAAATGGTCCCTATTCAAAAAGTTATTATTTAGACTTAGTGATGGTGGAGAAGAGCATGGATCATCCCATGTTGTTTGGATTGAGGGTGGATTAGAAAGTTGGAATCCCAACTAACTCGACTTTGTTGAAAGTCGCGAGGTAAAAGTTTGACAAAGTTTAGAAAAAAAATGAAGATTTGAGGATATTGGAGGAGAAATGTATATGTTATTATCAGGTTACACATGTGCGGGGCATTGGTTTGGAAACTCAACTATAATTTAATTTGAAATACGGAAATATATTGAGAAATAACTTGGACATTCCCATTCAAATCGGAATTGAAATAAATGTTGTCTGCAAAGGTTAGTATTCTCAATGGCAGTTCAATTACAATCATAGTTTGAATCAATGTACAAAACCTGGAATGCAATCCAGGCACATTGGTTTGAACCATTAGCTTTTCCAATTGAAACACATTATAATAAATACGAACATAGATTGATTTGATCCTTTATAAATTTAGACTTGGGTCTTTCTAATTTTAACCAATCTTGATAACCGGATGCCTTCATTCGACATAATCTCATAGGAGCAGAAGATTTCTCTAGATACAGTCCATCATAAACTTGGAAAGAAACATCGTCATAAAATACTAGCCAAAAAACCTCAGTAAGAATACTGTAACTAGTACTTCTGTGAACAGTAGACCTCGCGCAGTTATAACGACGTCCCAAACCATAAGCACATCCACACTGATACACTAACTATTTATTTGATCAGATCATGCTTACACAAGATTTAATTATCATATATAACGCTTTTCGGAATTTAGCGCGAGAAAACCAGAAGACATCTAGGCGCCCAGACGAGCTGTTATAAGTTCTTTGCATCCTATTTAATAGTGCATAAAAATTGCATTAAATGAGGCATGCAATTTATAGTCTACACAGCTGCTAATTTTTTACCAAGTTACATTGAGATATTGAATTGCATGCGTCATGGCATGTAATTTATAGTCAACTCGACAGCTGATTTATGATGAATAATTCTATAGTCTGATTTTCACTCTAATATTGACGTATGAAGGAGGCTCCTTTTTCCTTTTATATCATCCTTGAAATGCAACATTTCCAAAAACCTTGTATATACGTCGACGCGCAATTTAAAAAGGAACATACCTGTCAAATTTCATGAAAATCTATTACCGCGTTTCGCCGTAAATGCGCAACATATAAACATATAAACATTTGAACATTCAAACATTTAAACATTTGAACATTAAGAGAAATTTATGCCAAACCGTCGACTTGAATCTTAGACCTCACTTCGCTCGGTCAACTAAATAAAATCAAACTGGTAATATTAAGAGTAGTAGCCTACTATTAACGAGTAATAAGGTATCGCTGACTCATTTTTGAAAGATTCAGTTGGTTTTCTATTTTTGTATTTGACAGGTTTGTGAGTGAAAGCGAGGACTTCACAGAGTCCGGCCTGGTTTTTCTGCAGCAGTTCTGTGATATGAAAGCGAATGGAACAACATGCAGAATCACCGGGCAGAATAAGCCTGATCCTTCAGCTATGGTGCGACATAGTCTCATGGCTCACATGAATCTCGAACAAATTTGGTACTGGAAGTGCTTCAACTACACGTGAGTGTATTTCTCAATCAATTTTTAAAAATGTTATGTTGCATTTCGTAATGTACCTATTTTGGAATTATTGTACACTCCTTATAAGTAACACTGCTGCTACCTATTAAATTAATAGTGAAAGTTCAAAGTAAATCTAACTATATTTGTATTTTTTTAGGACTACTGTTAATATGAATAAAAATATAAATCTCAGTACCCTTTTAATTTATTTTGTCACAACATGTTTCGGACATGTCGAGTTGAAAGTTAAAAGGGTACTGAGTATTATATTTTCATTTCTAACTATATTTGCCTATTGATTCATTTATCAATGACATAAACACATATATTATGGGATGGATAAAGGAATACATTCTTAAAGTAAAGTGGTAAAAACTATTTCAATCAGGATTTCATGGGTAGCCTAGTTCTCTAAGGCAAAAAATCGCTATTTATAAAGTGGAAAAAAGTATTTCAATCAGGATTTCATGGGAAATAATTCTCTAAGACAAAAAATTGCTATTTGTATTGGTTTTTGATTCTGTAATTTTGTGATCAATGTTTACAGACCAGAGATCGAAGCAACGGGACTGACGATTCCGGCCCCCCAGCAGCCGGGCAAGTGGTCTCTCTCTGCCCTCCTGCTTCCCCCCTCACCACTGCCAGGCTTCCGTCTCTCTCCGCCCGTCACCTTCAACGTGTTTCGGCCAATCACCGTAGAGTTCCGTTTGGCGCCCAATATTAAAGTCGGCGAAGCGCTGGAGGTCGATGTGAAGATTGGCAACAATGTCAACTCGTGTGTTGATGTGAGTGCTAAGTAGTTAGAGAAAGTGTGTTAAGGAAGGATACTCCAGTTTGAATAGCGTAATAAAATATGTTAATATTAGCATGGAGAATGCTCATAATTCCATCACAAGGGCTAATGTTTCAATGGAAACGAAATGTTAAGAATAGAATTTGTTACTGTAACACCAATATCATTGTTGCATATAGGCCTACATTCACAGTTAACAACAAAAGACAAACTGATAAAGAAAACTTTTCGAATTATATAATAATTATTATTTAACGAAAATCCTGAATAAATGCTGTGAATCACCCCGAAGACTTCTGCTACTGCAGACATTGACAACAGGGTTAACATCTAGATGGAAATTCGATGAGAACTACAATCCAAAAATTAGTTGCCAGCCCGGGAATCGAACCCGGTACCTCCCAATCGCCAGTCAGGAATGCTTACCTTTACACCAAACTGACAATCTCTGGATAGCAGCGCTCATTTTATACGAAGCCATACCGGCTAACCACTTTACAGATGGAATTAAATAGAGAATGCATTTATTCAAATCCCAGGCTGGCAACTAATTTTTGGATAGTAGTTCTCATCGAATTTCCATCTAGCTGTTAACCCTGTTGTCAATGTCTGCAGTAGCAGAAATCTTCGGGGTGATTCACAGCATTTATTTAGGATTTTCGTTAAATATTAATTAGCATTTGAATAAATGCATTCTCTATTTAATTCCATCTGAAAACTTTTCGACTTAAATATTGCAGTTGCAAAGAATTCATTATTCATTCAGAAAAATCAGGAATCTTCTATTTCTTCCTATAAGTTGAACGTTGAAGCTTCATACACTTGATAATTTGTACAAATATGTTGACCAACCATTTAAATATGAAATATTAAAATCATTTATCTTAATCATTTATTATAATCATTGATTATCCACAAGCTTGTTCTTTTTCATTTCAGGTGAATGGCTTGTTGTCTCTGAGCGAAGGAGCTCATTTCACAGGAGTGAATCAGCCGCTGGTGGCCGAGAAACTGAGGCTGGGTCCCCAGGGAGCCACGTCTCTTGTGGTCAGGGTGGTTGCCACTAGTCCAGGAATCAAGAATATGACTGGTCAGTCAAGTTTACATATCAATTATGATACACTGTATAAAATTGACTCACTGGTACAAGTAGTAGTAGGTACTTATGGTTTACAAGTATCATATTTATATAAGTTCATATTTTATTGATGTTTCACTGTCAAAATAGACCTGGAGGTGATAGGAAGTACTCAAAGTTCACAAGTATTAATAAGTTTACATATTAATATCCACTATAAAAAATTCACCTTTCTAAATATTATTGATCCATTCCTGATTTATTTGAATTTATAGTCATTGAAAAGATTGCATTGCACGTTTTCCAATGCTAATCCTACAGAATCGCAGGCTCTTTATCTACCAAATTTGATTTTCACAAATAATTATTGAATTGTCGTACAGATATCAATATTTTCATCAGGTATCATAACTCTTGGATTTTTAGATATAATAGAAGCTGTAGGCTTATCATATATTTTCATGAAATTTATTGTAATTTTATAAAAATTTTCCAGTTCTTATGTGAGTTATTGAATTTCAATTATTATAATTGCGCTTTTGAAAACCCTTAAGTGTCTTTTTTACGGCCTTGTATAATTTTAGCCTAATCTGTTATTTCCTCATGTTTCTAATACTACTGTTATAAGAGTAGAGTTCATGTTGAACTGACAGAATTATCAACTATTTTGGTTTTGTTTTTAGAGGAATAAATAACTTTCTTCTTGAATTTTCTCCTGAATTTGAACTTTATTCATTGCTTTGAATTATTTTCCAGTTCAAGTGTCGGCAGTTGTGAGTAAAAACTGCCAGTCGACAGAGAGTGGAGCTGATCAGCAGAATAACAGTCTAGTGGGAACTGTGATCCACTCCGGAACGGTTCTTGTCTACCCAGAAGGATTGGAGAGGAAGCATACTGAGAGTGCTTATTTCTGTGCGAATGGTGAGTGCTCTTCTAATAATATTTCTTGTTGTTCTTGAAGGGAATTTGGAAAATATTCATTAAAGCTTTAATGATGTTCAACGGGGAATACAACTAGAGTATACATCCAAGTACCGGTATACGTGAAATTCATAGTGAAAGGTAATTTTTATACAATATATAGGTAGTAAAAGAGATAAGATGGAAATGATAGTGCACAAAAATTAGCCTCTACATATTCTATTTTAACTGGACTACCCTCAAACGTCAATAAGTTTCCATAACCTTGAAATTTTAAAAATCTACTCCAATTTTTTCAACATTTAAAAATATTTTTTAAAATAATAATAATATTGAAGACTGGGTAATATAATTACAAATCATAAGTATCACCAAGTGAAGGTACACAGGGTGAATGTACTCATCTCATATTACAAATTACGTGAATTTCCAAACTTCAGCTAAAATATAGGTACCTATAATATTGAAAATATAAATTATCTTACAATACATAGGCCTACAGGTAACTTGAATTAAAAATAGAATATTTTGTATTATTTTCTAGTTTTAAAGAACATGCGGAATTGTAATTTCCACTATATTATATATTTATTGTTCACCCAATATTGTTATGATCCTTACCTCCAAATTCTGAAGTTTACTCACCTTACAAATGGTCCTCTACCATTTCAGAGCAATTGATGATATCTACAGAGAACAACTTCCAATACGAATTCCTGCAGGCGCCTAGGAACAGACAAAACATAGTTTTCGAAATAAGAGCTGGAGGCAGTGTTCACATTGCACTGAGTGACATCCAGGGAGTGTCCGACGTTTCCTATGTTATCGTCATTGGTGGATCCGATAACAGGCTATCATGGGTCACCAGAGGAAAGCATGGTAAGAATCTACATTGAAAAGAAAGATATATTACTTTTTAGAGCTCAAAATTCAAGTGGTTTTGTTCTTTATTTTATGAATTTGAAGTTTGTTTCATGTTTTACGAAACTTTTATTATCAATCTACCCAAATTCAAAATTGTTTGTTTTATTCTAATTTATATTTTGAGATTGTGTTTTGGTGTAGAAATTTAAATGAACATAACCTATGGTTGATACCGTATTTGGACAATTTGAAACTAAATTAGGAAATTTAAAATGAAGAAGTTTTGGGCAATAGCCAGTTTTTTCTTTTCCAATCGTTGTATTGGTTTTGCTAACCTTATAAATAAAAAAAATTGATATTTTTCTTAAAATTTCAGGCTATGGTAGGTGCTTACATGAAAATAAAACCGTAATTGCTTTTCTATTCTATAATAGAGGTTAAATAATAATGTTTACGATAGTTTAAGGAAAATAATCCAAGTATGTAACGGACTTTATTGTTTTATAGGTATCTTAAATGTTTTTCATGTTCATTATACCTCTGACATGGGTTAAATGCCAGAGAAAAATAAATAAATAGATAATCTATTCCACTCACTGTTCCACTGTATGATATTTGAAATATCAATTTTTGTAATGAATTTATTTTATGAATGGATATTTATTCATACTTTTGCCTTCTAAATTGCAGGTTATGGTAGGCGCTTACAGAGTTGGTCAACCCCTGAAATCCTATCGGAAGAGGAAAGCAGAACTTTCTGGCTGAGCTGGGAGTCTGGAACATTGAAGATGGGTCGCGGTCACATACCCTACTTCAATGTCTTCCTGCAATTCAAGTATGCGCCCAAAATGAGAATCAACTTCCTTGGATTTGCCACTGAATGGGGTCGCAAAGCTGATTTCAGGTAAGAAATTAATATTCCACCTATTTTTGTTCTGCAACCATCAAATCTGGTAAAACACTGGTAAAATGTTTGTATGATAGATGCTTCAATAAGGATTATTTTAAGGGTTTTTTAAGAGTTCAAGCTATTAAGGCTATTACCGTAAGGTTATTAGTTTTGAAACTGCTTAATACTTGACCCCGCACAGCTTTGATTGTTTGACTCAGATGTGATTTATTTACTTTTCTAAGCTTCATAGTAATTTTCTTATACTGATACATTTGTAAAAAAATTGGAAAATTAATAATTCATTTACATAATAATATTCCTTATACATTCAAAATATTATTCAACATTCAATTATTTCAAACTGTAGTTTAATATTGCACGTTGAGTCACAAAATTATCTTATAAAAAGTGACGATGTCCATTGCCTTGGTTTGGAATGTCGTCTTATAAATCGATGGAGTACAGGAATTCATAATTTTCACTTCCTTTTTAAAGGCTATCAACAAAGTAACATTTGAAACTACAGTATAGCTAAGAGAAAAAATATACCAACTGGACTTTTTAAAAATTAGTAGATTATATTTTGATTGAATTTCAGGATTTGGAACTACAACGACGAAGCAGGCTTTTCGCAAGTGCTGCATCTGGATGTGCCCAGATCTGTGCTGCCAGGATCTGAGACTGGCACCCTCATCATCAATGGTGGTCTATCTCTGCTTTCAATATCACACATTCTACCAAGGACTCCGACGCTCCATACTAGGTGATCCTAAATTTTATAGCACTCAAATTTCAATTGAAAATATCATACTTCAATTGGAATGTGAACTACCTCTTCATTTTAACTGAGAGCTTTATACACCCACCCTGCTAGCCGAAGAAAATCAAGGATTCAATATAAGGAGGAGTATACAATATCAATAACAGTATTTGATATCTCATATCATCTTTCTAAAAAATTATGAATCGTGTATTTGCATTTATCATGTTTCAAGAAAATGGAGAAATGCTCTATTACATTCAATGTGAATACTACAGCAATCTATATTCAGAGAAATTATTGATCGTGTATTTGATATCATTGCTTCAAGAATATGTAGAAGTGCTCTTTTTCATTGAACATGCATAATACAATGATCTATGTGGTAGTTTCCAATTTGATGTGACTAGCTCACATTTACTCTCGCACAGAGGACTCCTCTTTCAATTAGTTTTTCTGACATCACACAAAATTTGAGGATTTTTTAATTTCAGTAGATCAAGCTTCTGGTCTCCAAAACTTCCATTCATTCTTAAATTAAAGGTGTGCACCTCTGGTGTTCAAAACCTAGTATCTAGTATTAATTTTTAATATTCTCATTCTTATTAAAAGTAGAAAAGAATTGCTACAGTTACATGTGAATTGTACTTTTATATATGTTTTGCTTATAAAAGGAACAAATACGAATATTGTTTTGTATTGCAGCCTTGCCACAATCCTGTCTCAAATCGCGCCTCTCCTAGCGTCAGCGGCTGGCATGTCCAACGACACATCAGAGCTGCTTCACCAGCACGTCCAGAATTTATTGTCGTTCCGAAACGCCGATAACTCTTTTGGGGATCATCGAAACGTCTCCAGTCACTGGTAAGGAAAAATAATTTCATCCATCTTGATACATGTAGGCTACCTTTTGTGCAAGTTCTCAATAATTCTATTATTTGAAAAAAGAAACACTGTAAATTAATATTATCAACAACTCTTGACAAAAACTTCTCAGATAAAATAATATCCTAATATTGAAATATTTTAATAAATAAATGAATTATTCCATTCAGTTAATTTGGAAGAAGTAGCAGGTAGACCTTTCTATCTCTTGGTATGATTGAATCTATTCAATTATTGATTCCGAACAAGATAGTCAGATGATATTTCTTTACATAGGCTGCTATTTTTTTCAAAGTAAAATTGAGACAAATATATTATTCAACTCACTTCAAACACAGACCTATTTAGATTGCTTGAAATCATCCACAATCGAACTTATCTTCCCCTTGTATCTCTTTGCCACATCTGATCTTTTAATAAATTGCACTGTTATAATTTCATCAGGTACTAATTAGTTGATTTCCTTCAAACATTTTATCTTGATTTTCATCTTGATTTATTTATTTCTATTTTTAGGAATACTCTGCATGTACTGCAGACCCTGCACAGCGCACAAACCTACATCGGCATTGATGTCGACCTCATCTCCTCGATAATCGCGTGGATCAAGAAGAGGCAGAACAGCGACGGCAGCTTCCATCCGAGTGCTATGGATTTCACAATCAGGAATGCGACTCCAGCCAACATGATCATCCAAACCACAGCGGAAACAGTCGCTGCGTTGCTGCAAATTGGAATTGAGACTGAGGTAAATTAGCTTCCAGTCATAAAATAAGTCATAGTGAGGAAAGGAATTTATTTGTGCTTTTTAGAGAGATTTTTTTTAATAATTCATTGTTCTCAAATGGTTCTATTCTTTTTTTATTTAAAAAAACGTCCAAGTCTTGTTTCGAGTAACGAAAATCAATAAGGATAATTAATTGGGAGAATCGTTTCAATTCTGCCTTTCACAGAATTACTAACACATAAATACTACCTATTTTTCCTTTCAGAATTATATAAACAACAATATAAGTTAAACAACTCTCAATAGAATCTGTGGGTTTGATTCATTATGGATAAATTTTTGGTTTGCAGTAGAGCTACCACACTGCAATAAAATCTTTTCTATTACAAAAAGTATTATTTTGAAACAGCTTCAAATAGTTTTTCAATATAGAACCTAATTATAGCGTGATTGGAAAGAGAGACATTATATAAGATCTAGTCCTGATTAATCATTTGAGACATGTTATCTACTTCAACTAATCAATTATTATCAACGTTCCTCAGAATGCTTTCAAGGCATATTTTTTAGCTTGAGTTGTAAAGCTTTGTTAGGCAAATAAACAGTTTATATTAGAATATTGAAACATAACATTTTGTCTTTTTCCACTTGGATAGTTCTAACATGAAACACTAATAAAGTAGACCAACTGATGCTTATCTGTGTATAACTGGGCATCGATTGATCAATGAGCATCAATAAATTTCTATGAATGTGGTCACTTTTGACTGTACGAGCATCGAAATGTAAGTTGTGTATCATAATATAACTATATAATAGAAGGCAAAATATTGTGTCTCCACCGCACATTTATTTCAAAATATTTTCAATTTTGATACACTTCAAATTTTTATTTTGTTCGAGTCACTACAATATATTTAACAAAGCTCATTCATAGCACAAATAATATTAATTTTTGATAATATATTTCTTTATGTTTTAGGATGATGCCGAAACTGTCCTGAAAGCCAGATTCTATCTGGAAGGCTGTCTCTACCACGATCTCGACCCTGTATCATTGGCAATGCTGAGCTACGCCCTAGTGCTAACCGAAAGCACAATGGTTCCCCAAGCCATCGAAAAACTGCGCAAGGCATCAACCAATGAGGAGGGAGACTTCGGCTGGCCACATCCCGCCGACAATTCTGATTGGCTGTACGAGGAAGGGGGCGGGCAGATGAAGCCTCAAGTGCTGCCCAATGTCATCGATTACAGGGCTTCGTTATATGTCCTCATGACCTACTCGATCCTC
The DNA here is from genome assembly GCF_014356525.2 of Nilaparvata lugens. Lineage (NCBI taxonomy): Eukaryota > Metazoa > Arthropoda > Insecta > Hemiptera > Delphacidae > Nilaparvata > Nilaparvata lugens. The sequence continues at coordinate 45,730,574 of NC_052511.1, read as the reverse complement.
CCCGATTTGAAGCTGGCCGAACCAGTAGCGAGGTACCTGTTTTACAGGTCGCATGTGCTGGACAAACATACGGAACTGGTTTACACGGCTATGAGAGCGTTCACTCTGTACTCATCATGGGCTGTAGATAAACACAGACAACTCACCCTCTCACTGGCCACCTCAGGGATGGAACTCACCGATACCTTGGAACTGAGGAACACATCAGTGTCGCAAGTCCTCCAGTTGCCATCTCTGCCAACGAAGGTGTTCGTGTATGCGACTGGGGCTGGATGCGCCACTGTGCAAGGTCATGTTAGTTACACCACATATTCACCGTCCAAGTCGAACACACTACTTGAGATCTGGGCCGGAGTAGAACAGGAGACTCTGCCGCCCCGCAACTCTGCGCAGGAGTCTATCTTCCTCGAGATCAAAGTTTGTGTGCGGTGAGTAGATTTGTCTTCACATAAAAATTAGTTCATTATATTTTATAGGCATTACCTATATATACCTTGTATATTATGTAGGATTATTACCGTACTAAAAACCACATCTGATACAGTATTGGTATTCATCTGATATGAATGTTGGAAATTGAGGTAACTATGCTGAGAGCAATTGGATGTGGATCATTTTGTGGGTTTAGTTTTGATATAATCATCATCCAAATTGAATTGGAAGTATGATTTAGTTTTTAGAAGCTGGTTACCAGTACTACTCAATTTTTGAAACTCATTTTTCAATTATTTTTGATGTGAGGTGAGTTATGTATTGATGTAAGCTGTATTATATTGTTGGAGTATATATTGTTGTGAGGTGAGTTATACATTGATGTAAAATATTTATTGAGAAGGCTTTAAAAAAGGGAATGAGAAATTTTGATTGAAATTAAACTTAAGATTCAACAAATTTAAACAAATCTTGAAAAATAGTTTTGAGCTTTCAAGTGGATTGACATGCTGTATGCTTATTAATAATGTATTTATTTATTTATTTATTTGAGTATTACAATAGTGAGATAGTATCCCTCTATCCATTGAATGAATAGCATTACTCTACTTCCTTTCATAAAATGTCGATGTTTATATATCTATTCTGCAATATCCATAGCAGCCAAAAATCGTAACATCGCCATTGAAAATTTCAATTTTTCAAACCTATATACATTTTTATGGTTTCTTCTTCTTTGTTAACTTCCCACATCTTCCATTTCCCAATCTTCCATTTAATCCAGTGTTCTCAGTAATTTATGTGAATTTGTATTTTTTCTGGATTCAATGTAGGCCTAGTAATTTGATTATATTATTGTTTTGGCAAAAAACTGATTCAATTTGATAGATTTGATTAATCTTGTTTCAATGTCTTTCTTGTTTAAAGGAAACCTCACTATTCATTCTCGTTGAAGTGTCTTTTGACTTTTTATAGTTTGATTTATCTTCACTGTCCAGATAATTTATGGTTCGATAACGATTTTTATTGTAATCATTTGATAATTTGTGTGATAGTTAAGAATATGGAGTGAATGCTATACATTATTTATATCCTGAATAGTTGCGAAGGTGATATTGTGGTAGTTATCCATATTGGATGAAATTTCAATATCTAGTCAATCTATTCACTATATTTATTTTTTCTTTATACCTATATTTTTTAATTGTCAGGTGGAAAGGCGCCGCCAATGCTTCCGGTGTTCTCCGTGCGGAGGTGGATCTCTTCTCAGGTTTCCAGCTCTGCTCTTCGCCACCAACCAATGACAATCTGCACTATGGAGCACATGACAATAAAGTCTGGTTCACTATGACGAATGTAAGTATATCTCAATTATACTGAATTCAAATATCTCCATGGTAGAAGTATACAACTCATATTAGTTGAAGAATCACAAAAATATTTATAATAATAGCAATTGAATTAAACAATTCCAGAATGTTTTACATTGTGATGTATTGAACATAGCAATTGAATTAAACAATTCCAGAATGTTTTACATTGTGATGTATTGAACATTTGTTCAATATGGATCTATTTTTTCCTGCTATTAATGACAGTCTGAAGCTTGATTATGCATATTTACTTATTCATTATTTTTATAATAAACATGGCGAGCTCGATGAATGCCTTCATATTCAATTGGTTTTAATAAAAAACAATATAAAACATGTTTATAAAGCAATTGAATTAAACAATTCCAGAATGTTTTACATTGTGATGTATTGAACATTTGTTCAATATGGATCTATTTTTTCCTGCTATTAATGACGGTCTGATGCTTGATTATGCATATTTACTTATTTATTATTTTTATAATAAACATGGCGAGCTCGATGAATGCCTTCATATTCAATTGGTTTTAATAAAAAACAATATAAAACATGTTTATAAAAGTGAAGTGATTTTATCAATTGGTTTTGTTTATTATCAAATTCTACAACAAGAAATCACTGACCGGTAGAAAAAATCCAACTCCTTGTACTATTTCTCTCCCAAATTTAGATAACATTTTAAAAGTCCGAAATAGGGTTATTATATAAATAAATTGGAAGTTAATTTTTCTTCTATTCAAATTCATTAAATAAATATATTCTTTAATTTTCATATTTCTTCAACTTTCTCTTTTTTATTCCAGTATCAGTACATAATACAGTATAGAGTGTATGAGAGTGCTACAGGCTGACGTCAAAATGCACACAAATGGAAGCAATCAAAATATGTCAAAGAAAATTTAACTGACTGATGTATTGATAACATCATATGTTATCTTAACAAATTTTGATCGCCAATCTTCATTGGAGGAATGCTCTTATCAGTACAAGAAGTTGAACATAATAGAATTGCATTTTATTTAACAATTCAAATTTTAATTTTACTGTAATGTATTTCCTTTCCACTCTTCCGATCTTCTTCTACCTTCTCGTACCTTTACCAATATCTACCTCTACTTGTCTTGTCAATACAAACTCAAACATGTCAACAATTTCAATTATAAATTAAAATTTTGATTGTAATGCTTACTTTCCACTCTACCGATCTTCTTCTGCCCTTATACTACCTATCTACCTTCTCTTATCAATACAAACCCAAACATGTGAACAATTTCAATTCAAAATTCAAATTTTGATTGTAATGTTTACCTTCTTTCCTTCGATCTTCTACACTCTCTTATCCTCCCGATCTACCCTTTCTTATCAATACCTATGAACCCAAACATGTCTACATATCAAGACTCAATTATTCATCAGTAACTAATCGATTTCAGGTGAAAACTGAATGCTTGAAGCTGACAGCATGCAGCGTTTACATGGTGAGCGGCCTTCGCCCCGCCCTTGCCTCGGTCTACCCAATCATGTCGCCGCATTTGGCCGTCGAGACATTCTTCCACACGCGGCGAGCCAGTCCACTGCTGGCTGACACCACCGATGATGACTTCATCACCTGGTTCGGAAGTGGTCAGTGTCAAACATCTTATATTATTTTAAAGTCTAGTTAATACACTTTATCAACTTAGATTTATATGTTTATCTGTTATTATTTCTTTTAAACAGAGTTTGTTGTTTTGTGAGATTTTGTAGATTTCAATCATTTATTCTTCTAGTATCAAGGGATTTTTTCTATAATTTGTAACGCATTTGATAAGGTGGAACTTGGTTATAACGTCATTTGAAGGACCACACATTTAATGACGATATATAGGAGTGACACTATAAAAGAGGTTTCAAAATCTTAATTTTTAACAGAGGAAAAATTGAAAACACATCTCAGTTTATGTATGGAAAAAACGTTGAATAAAGTTAATTTGGGAAATGCATACTTTAAGATAGGCTACATTATGTAAAACTGAATTTTATCTAGAAACTGAAGTCTAAAAATCGAAATATCCGTCTGGCTACGTTTCCTTCTCAGTTCTTGGCCTGATTTTCTTCACGTTTCAATCATTAGAGGTTTTATAATTTACTGACGATAGATCCGAGGTTTTCACAATGTAAATTTATTATGGTATAGTTTGACGAGACCTATAAATAAATGACGTTAGGCTATTATATCCGTGTTGACGCTACTGCCGTGGCCGCAATAACCAAGTTACACTGAGTAAGTTTTGATTAGCTGCAATACAGGAGCATCTTTAGAATTCAAAATACCATATTATGGAAAAATAATGGAATAAGCTACTACTGCATAACTATTGGGATGAGATTCTCCGTTATATATGTCAGAGAACATTTATTACGGTATATGTGTCTTAGAACGTGAGATATAGCCTAGGTTGACGGTGTAATGAAGATATAACATTTTATTTAGAATTTCCAATACCGGTACGCGAATTCTGTATTCGGAAATAGTGATTCCATGGTAGGAAACTAGATGCATCCAGCATTTATTCAATTAGTACTTGTAGAGAGAATTGTTATCATATCTCTGAAATCTAGTTTAAATGTTTTATTTGTCCATTTCATGGATGGTGGTCATTTAATATCAAGGACAAATTGTCACTTAAAATCGTGGATTGATTCTTTATTACATTTGCAACCCGCAATATTAAGCTATATTTGGGAAGAATCATGATTAACTTTATGCAAATGAGTTTTGACGAATCATCATTCATGGCTTCAATTTTGTTATAATTATTTCTGCAATTATTGAATTAAGTTATTATAGTTTTCTCTTTTGACTTTTACTCCCACCTCATTTTGTTCTGATTTCGAAGATTGGTTTCCATTCAACGATAATAATTTTTCATTTTTCCAAAAGATGGAAACTTTCTTTTTCTTTTTATTATTTTCTGGATTTTTTATGAGTTTTTGGAGATTACTTTCTGCATCATTGTTCCTAAGTAAGTTTTATTTCATTTTTTCCTATGTTCTTGACTTTTCTTAATTCTCCAACGAATTTCTAGTATTTTTTAAACACAATTCACTTATTTCTCATCATTTTTATGTTCTACCATCTATCATCCAAAATAAAGCACATTATTTTATTATGCCATTGAAATTATTTGAAGATAGATTTTCACCGATCAGTTTATAATGAGAAACATTAAAATTTTTAGTACTAACTTCTACATCTATTATCACCTGCTTATACAATTATTCCTAATCGTTGGTAGAGATTAATTACTGATTGGTGATTCTGCAACCAGCTTCTACTTTTCAACTTATGTCCTATACTCCATTACCGATCCTCAATAAATTGAGTTATATCTCTGAAATTTCAAAAAAATTAATTCGATTTGTCTTTTCAGATTACAATAATGACAACGCCGTCTGGAAAGACCCAGAGATGTCAACACAGCAACACAAGGATGAACTCCCAGACATGATTGTGCTGAGTGACTTGAATGAAGACCAACAATTCATGAATGAAGAAACATCAACATTCACGCCATTCAACATCGTCTTGAACAGCAACGGATCATACTTCATTGAAACCAACAATAATTTCAACGATATCGATCAAGATTCAACGAAAATCTATAGTGATGATACAATCAATGATAACCAGAACGAGAACAATGGTGGTGATGGGAGCGCTGTTAGTTCAAATCGGTATGAAAAATCTAATGTTGGAAAGAATTTGAATAAGAAGGTTAAGAGTGGAAGTCCAGAGGTTGAAGAGGACTTGCTTAATAAATCGGGGGCCGAACATAATGTGGGAGACATCCATAAGGGAATAGTAGCGAAGAAGGGTTTCAAAAATGGCAAGATGAAGTTGAAAGGAAAGAAGAAAGGTGTAAAATCTCCAGGTCTCTCAGAAGTTGTGAAGAGAGTTTTGGTTGAGCCAACAAAAGTTTCTGAAATAAAAGATAATGAGTTGACTACTAGAATTGATTTGGAGAGAACAGTTTTGACAACAATTTTTCCTACTTTTGGCAATAATTCAGATGTAAAAGCTGTGACTCCTCATGAGGTGTCAGTCAAGGAGAATAGTTCCCAGAAAGATGAATCAAAAGTGGAGAACCCCGTTGCAACAACAACAGAATCATCACTTTTGAGTATTGTGTACTCCACTGCTACCCCACAAACAATCCTACATGTTGAGAACGCTACCGAAAACTTGAAAAACTCTCCAGCTACTCATAAAATCCCAGAAGAGCTCAACACAAATCTTAGAGACATCGAGATCCCAATCACGCATCAGACCACTTCTCAACCGACTCTGCCTCCTCAAAAAGTATCAACCAGCAGTTGAAAACTGAGACATTTTCAGAAACGACAACTACCAGGCAGAGTGATAGCGGAGTTGTTGAGTCTGAAGCAGCCGCTAAGACAACCGAAAAGTTTTTGGTGTTGGATCGTCAGGCGCTTTTGGGAATTCTGCGCTCTGATGACAAGAAACAAAGCAACACAGCGTCAGCAGGTTAAGGCCAAACATTGTTGTAACCAAGGACGAAAGTTCAATTGGAATGAAAGTAATTGTCGCAATAATAGTAATGGTTGTTAAATGTGGAAAAGCGTATCACTAGGTGTGTCTCGTTGCTTGATACAGTATTTATTTTCTTACAATTAAATCTAGAAGATTGCACAATGTTCATGTTAACTCACCAGATTTTCGATTCCATTCAATGTAAAGTTCCAACTCCAATCATAATCACAATATTGATATTTTTTGGTATTAATATCCTCCTCTCTCTATAATCATGAGCATTGATGAATCATTTTGTAAAAATGTAAATAGGTTCTCTAGTTATAATAAAATACTCCAATGACAATGTATAGTACCTGTTTGTCTGGTATGCTTGGCTTCTGGCTGGTCGAGTTTGGGGTCGACTCATTGCAGTTCAAAGCTACAGGAATAGATTACAACAAAGATGGTAATAGAGTTAGAGTATTCTTTTTTTTTCATTAATATTAATAAATACAAATAATATTAAAGTAAATCAATAGCTGATAAGAATTTTAATGGCGAATTGATATGGGTATTCTTATAGTTTCAAAATTCTCAAAAACCTTCATTGTGGGCCAGTTAATAGCAGGATTTGCAGTTAAACTTGAATATTGATCTCCACAATCTATTTCAACTACTCAGTAATCATTGAATTTTCCATCATGAACGATTATTTTATTATTGAGTATCAAAATCAAATCAAAGATTTATTTAAAATGTACTTCTGCAGAATGACAGCATTTACAGAATGAATTTACAGCAATTCAGATTTCAGTTTAATTTTGTCTTGTTTGAAAATTTTAATAATCGATTTTGCAATGTTGCTGCTTCATACATGAAGAAAATGTATTTTATTTATTATGATATATTCATTACTTCAGAAATGCTTTATGTTAATTGTATGAATTACCATTTTAGGATGACATTTTTAAAGCGTAGGCCTATCCTAGGATTTGCAGTTTCTGAATTGGAATTTTCCCAGTCAGGAGCCAAGGTGATACCAAGTTTGGCGCGATATTTACCTGCAATTTTTACATTTTAGATTTTATTTCATACCACTGACAGGGTATCCACTAACTACTTGAAATGTTTACTGTTAATTTATGTGTTTTTTCAACAGTAACTTATTTCATTGGTATGGATTTTCAAATAAATCGCTGAATTCATTTTTGTCAATTTTATAAGATACAATAGTTCTGAAATAGTCTTCATTAACGCATTTTCATTTCTCTCAAAAGAATAATTCTATTACAGCTTATTCAGTAGTAGTCTAATTGTTATAATGCAATTATCTTTTCAAATATTCACAAGAAGTCAATTTACACTAAAAAATTCTGTTTGAAATTATTTCGACTAGATGAGAAATGAGCTAATGTCAGTACAGTATTAAAAATGTCAATTGAAAAAACATTGTGTCAAATATTATTGATGGCTGATGTAGGTATGTGTGTGATAATTTCACTATGATTTGAAAATTAGGAAGTGGAAATGGTTTCCTATGATAGCTTAAGCTAGTGCGAGTGATAATAGAAAATATTCATAATGACTACCTACTGGCACAGACGTTATTTATAAGAAAAAATAATCTGATAGTATTGAAAATATTAAGCTAAATCAACTATCTAACTTATTTTGTACGGTACATGTAAAAATTTGTGATCTTTGACAACTTGGAAATTTTTATTTTCAATTTGAGATTTGTCGCAATAAATATTTGTTAGTCAAATCCTTATTTTAGTTGAACTCTAATAAATTGTGAGTACAATGAGGAAGCTTCTTGCTATATATCTTTAAATTTGATCAATACTGAAAATATTGCATTAAAGTATTACCTATTATTGCATTATTTTAGTATTGAAAATATTGCTGAGAATATTGAGATTTTTAAATTTGATCAGTACTGAAAATATTGCATTTATCTTAATTTTCAACACAGCATGATGGAATGCTTACTTTCTTAATAACTGGTTTAAAAGATTGGAAATATAAACTTAATTCATAAGTAGCCTACCGTATCAATATGGTATCTATCGGTTTTTCTATTTTACTATTATATTTTATTATTTTAGTAGCTTAAACCGTTGAGTTTCTTTGGTTTAATTTATTGCTGTCCTAAAAAATAATGAATCGACCGTGGAATTACTAAAATAATAAATTATAGATCCTGTTTTTTTATGTGTCCTGAAAGATTCCTTGATTATGAAATTACTAAATTAGATTATGCATCATGGATTGTTCGGCTCTGAGACATTAGCAGCAATTCCAGACATTCAACTTCATTTACCTCCTCAGATCAATTGATCGGAATTCTTTTGTTCTACTTCCTATGTAAATAGTTTCTCTTTAGATATCGATGTTACAATCCTTGAAAAAGTAGAGAGGTCGCTTGATTAGAATAATTGATAAATGTAAGATTAGCGATGATGATTGGAGTATGAATTATAAAAAAAAACACTCGCTTTCCAGCTCAAGGTGTTAAGTGCTCAAACGCTTCGCCATTAAGAAAGATTATAGTTGTAATTATTGAATTCGAAAGAAGAAATTATAGTGTAAGTTGATGTGATTCATTCATTCTTGAACAGAATGGTTGAATTGAATTGTTTGTTAGTTCTATGTGTAAAGTGAAAACCGTGTGTTTTTATATTGCATTTACCTAAATATTATTAATGATGAATGTGATTGAAATGAATGAATGAATTATTTGTTCTAGTTTGTACACTCATGTTGAATCAATCTCAACACTAAAAAAATAGTAACATTCCTCATGTTATAGGGAATCAATTCCAATAATGTAATTCTTCATCCATTCTCATTTAATGCGCGTGCACTACGCATACGCATTAATGTCAGATTAGTTTTGAAAACACATCAATATTAATTTGCAACAATGTAAACTTAAATCTATATTGATTAGTTCCAAACTATTCAGGTAATAATAATTGAGCATTCTAGTCTTGAATGTTATATTGTAATATTTATTTAATGTGACGTTTTACTAGATAAAAATAATAACTATTGAAGTGTGTATGCTCAATAATTGTCATGAGAGCAATAATCAATTTATAGTTATCGATTAAAAATATAAAAGAAAGTGATAATCACAAAATTAATTCAGAATCAATTAAAATTTCAATTGTAATAGAAAGGTTTGTATGATTTATTGACAATTATTACAACGCATCTGATCAATGCATCATTAACGAATCACATTTTTATCAAAAATTGAAAATTTTGGACAATGTTTGTAAATAGTTGCAATTTATACAGATAGTACAATATTACTCATATCGTATATTTCTTACACTCACAAAACACAACATTTTAAACACTCATAAGATTAATAATACTAATAACTGAACTTTCAAGGTGTAATATTTCATCTTGAATAAGAAACCTATTTTTATGTAAAATATCAGAAAGTGAACTTCTCTTCTTCCCAAAGCACCTATTATATGCTAAACCCGAAATGTTTTTGTGATTAAGTTTGAAGAGTGAATATTGCTGTTGTGGAACTTTTCCATAATTTGAAGGATATTGTCACATAATTCCACTTCATGTTGAACTAATCAAGTAGATTTTTCGGTCAATATCTTCAGTCTCTTCTATTTTTGATATTATTCTGTTTATGCCGAACTACCTACAGTACCAATATCTAATTATGATATTTCTTTTGGATCTTTCAATGAATATTTTCTATTGCAAGAATCATATTCAAATCCTATTTATAACATGAATCATTCTCAAATAACTCATTTGAAAATATCTTCCATTAAAATGCAAATAATATAACTGCATTTATCATCAAATTCAATTCAAAATTTCATTAAAAACTACTTGAGTATATCACTGGTTATCTTGTGACTAGATTTCATTTATTCACTTCCTAAAGATCATAAAATTTTTATTTCAGGGATTGGGAAATTTTATATTAGAAAATTCATATTATTAGATCACAAGTAGAATATTGAATCAAACTCCTTACAATGTGAATTACATTGAGTTGGATATAATATTATGTTTGGAGTGAATTAATAATAACTGCAGTTTATTGGGACAAAATAAAACTTGAAGAATTTATCATTGTCTTTCTTCATTGGAAAATTGTTGAAAATACTTTCAACCACCAATCAACATTCCATTATATGTTATTCTATATTATTCTATAATATCTGATACTAATTTATTTGAGAGAACTTGGTGAAATCTTGCTTGAGTACCGGTATTGATAAGAGTGTTAGCAGCTTTTCACACTAACACAACTTATTTATTTGACCATGAATATTAATGAAATTTCTGTACAATTTTTTGCTTATTCTTGAAGAAATTGTACGATTTAGTATTCCACTCCGTCCATTATATCTACATTATATCTATATTGAATTCTATGTACACCAAGCATGGAAGTTTTATTGCTAATCTCAAATCTAAATTGACACCATACTATTATAATGCAATTGATAATAAACTTGATAAATAATATGCTGAATAACCATAAATTCTTATGAACTCCAACGTTTTAATGCAATAAACCACTGTATTGTATACCTGTACATATTACTGCAAAAAAAACTGTAATCAGTAATTGAAAGTGTATGAATGTGAATATGTTACTAATCTTGTGTAAATAACAGCTTTCTTTTTCAATACCTACCTATGTGATGTTTGTGAACTATTTTCAATACATTAGGTACCACATATTTTCATGTTATTTCACACATTTTTTCAGTGATAGTGTACCTTCATTATCACTTGCAGAATTATTAATGTATTATGATGAACAGTATCAGATCTCTCAATTAAATTTATTTCAAATCCATAAGTATTTATGTATTATCGTGCAATTAAGATCAAATATTCTTTTTCCAGTTTATTATTGAATAAAATATTTCCACTAGTTTGTGTAATTTTCATTTGAGTACAGTATTGCATTTCCATTTTTCCTTGAATCTCGAAATGGGACTCGAAGGTACTCTATTATAAAACGTCAAGAAAAAATGAATAACATATGTTCTTCTTCTTCTATATGCCGGCTCCGCGACGGAGATTAGCGATCATCAATGCAATTTGGATTCTATTGACTGCAGCTCGGAACAGAGATGTTGAGTCAATGTTGAACCACTCTCTCAGGTTCTTTAACCAGGATGTTTTCCTTCTTCCAGGCCGGCGTCTTCCTTCAATCTTGCCCTCCATGATCAACTGCAGGAATCTGTACTTCTCATTGCGCATCACATGTCCAAAATACTGAAGCTTCTGACTCTTAATACAGTGTAAAGAAGCTCCACTGTAGTCCCAATTCGTTCTAATACCTCAGAATTCCTCACCCTTTCTGTCCATGAAATACGAAGAATGCGCCGATACAACCATAGTTCAAACGCCTGCAGCTTTGCCTCCAATGCCTTCGTTAATGTCCATCCCTCATGCCCATACAACAACACTGGAATTATGTAGTACTTCAACAAACGAATTCTAGTCTTGAGAGCAAGGTTCCGATTGCATAATACCCCTCTCATTCTGAAAAATGCTGCCCTTGCCTGCTCAATCCTACTCCTTACTTCCTGGTCGAAACTCCATTTCTCATTGACACAACATCCAATATATTTGAAGCTATGTACACGTTCCACCAACTTACCAGCAATTCTCACTGTTGCCTCGACACGTATAACATAACATATGACTAACATATGTTAGTCATTGTTATAATTATGCTATTAACGGTATATGGCAATATGTTAATGCTGGTTGTATGTTGTCCTTGATCTTGTCCACTCTGAAATCTTTCTTGTGCCCCTACTTGTAAAGCGGACACAAAGTAGAAGGAATCTTTCTTCTTCTCTGTGAATAAGCAGGCCATTCACTATCCAACAATTTGGTCAAACCACGTTGGATCTTTCACCACTCACGCTCCGGCTGGTTAGTCAAAAATACCCACTAACTTCCCAAATCGAACATGTCTAGGCGGCTGACCTTGCGAGGTCGGAGAAGTCAGTTGAACCACGGAATATAGAAGAACATATAGGTACCTTCTAGATCTCCTTCTATATACCGTGAGTTGAACAGTTCACAAGACTTCCGACAGCATTTGCTCCGCCCACAACAATCCCATTCACGTTCCGACGTCGAATTGATGGACCTCAAGTTGGATAGTGAATGGCCCGCTTTATGGGATAGGTATGTCATTAGGTATCGTACTCAGGAAAATATATGCTTGATATTATACTATATCAGAGAAAATAAAAAAAGTTTTCTCTGACTGTATGTGCTGAGTTATACTGTGCTATGTTTATCCACTCTGTATATCTAATGAGAATGGTTCTCGGTTTCAGTACTGATGCAACTAAGTCTTTGTCAGTGCTTGTTTGAGATTATGTTGAAATTAAAATGTGAGTTTACAGATGGGATCAAAGGAGGTATTACATTATAGTTCAAATGCTAATAGGTATATGAAGTTTTTTTGACAAAATATTCGAAATTTTATAGTTTATCAAAGCTAATTGAAGGTGTGCCATGAGCAGTTTGATAATAATTATCAAACAAAATTCCAAATTCAATGAGAGCTACTATCCAAAAATTATTATCTTTCCTTCTCATCGAATTTCCTTCTAGCTGTTCATCAAGTTGTCAATATTTTCAGTAGCAGAAGTCTTCTGCTTGTGAGTTTATTTGAATTTCAAATTTTACCTACCTACATTAAGAAATCTTTTAGAAATAATTTTAATGGTTTGCAACCTCCCCATAATTATTTCCCCATGGTAATTAGCCTAATAATATTGTCGATTTCTTATAAGAATTATATTCAAATTCTTCATTTATTTCAATTTCTGTATCTTTATTATTTGCATTACGTGTTTATCAGATATTTCTATTGAAATTGATGAGTTGGCTTCAATTAGTAATTTTCTTAGAATCACATAAGTATGTATATTTCAATCAGTCTTCATTTTCAAATAAGGTTTGTTTATATGTAATAGACATAAGTTGATGTTATCATCTTTATAGAACCTTAACAGATTGCACTTATCCTACCAGTTTGGTAAGACAGTTACTCAAATCTTTATTCCTACACGTATTTCATTATGGAAATAAAAACAAACCAATATCAGATATCTATTGATCACAATTTAATTTTTACTTGAACATTTTATGTGGTTGTTACAGTTTCTCGACGTTGGTTGATAGTTATGTTGAACGCAGTCTCTTCCAGCCAAATTATTGTATTTTCGATAGTTGACGAATCAATGGTCGTTAAGCATGACTTGAGTTCCATTTTGAAATGGTAAGGTCTTGTACAGGTCGTACTCTCTTCACTGTCAGGGAGGCTGTCAGACGACAGACAGTATTGACGGCCTAGGTAGCATGTTGGTGCTTGCGGTAGAGTACACCATAACTGGAACTCACACCTACAATTCAAACAATTCACACAATTCTCTAATATTTTTACATCGAGTAAAGTAATGTAGTTTCTTTAATACCTTTACCATTAGTTCGTAATGAAGGTATTAATACCTTAAATACAGTACCGCATATCCTATTTTATCAATCATCCATGTCATCCATTCAATCAACAAAATGTCAAAAAGACCTACGATATTCCAGTCAGAAGTTTAAACGTATTCGTATACAAAAACAGAATGATTATTTATAAATTTTGACTATAAATTCATTAATTTAATTTTAATATAAATGCTTATGATACTACATTGATGCCAATGCTACATTTTCCTATGTATTTGTCACTCTGTAGTCCTATATTGGGCAGCGCATGCGCTCTGAACTGAACAATGACACTTGACCGCAGCTCAAAGTGTGATCAAATAAAAAAAGAATGAACAATAGATTTTGGTGTGAATTCTATGTAGATTTCGTGTTAATATGCTGAGATACGTGCTACATTACCCAAAGAAGCTGGTGCAATTCCTTAGCGACGACCCAAGCCGCTCGGCTTGAGCCATACTAGAGACGATTGTCTTGACATTGACGGACATAATAATTGATCAAAAAATAACATACTATAGGTCGGATGAAAATGATCTGAATATTAGTAGAAAGGAGACATTCTTCCCCATTATTTTGTAATAAATTTTTACTTATTATCATATCCCATAATAATAAATTATTGTGAGAGAAGTAAAGAACAAACGAAAATTGCTATTTATGTATTAAGAGCGTAATGCGCGCGACTTTGTCGCTCGCGCAAAACAGTTATCACGCGACGCGAAGCGGAGCGTGATAATTTTGCAAGAGCGATAAAGAAGCATTACGCGCGAATTACATACAAATTTTTTCTACAACTGCCCAAACCTGTTAAATTACTTATATCGACGGAGTTACTTACCGACGTTTTAGGTTAAGATCTGACTTTTTGGCGAGCTGCTTACAATCAGCTGATTAGGGAGCGTAAAGAAACTCTTCTGCGCATGCGCGAATGATTTGAGAGCATAAAGTAAATCTACTGCGCATGCGCGGATGGTTCGAGCGAAAAAGTAGATTCTCCTCAGAAATAAGCTGTTTTACGAGGAGAATTGAGTGTGTAAATTCTTTCTTTACGCGCAGTTATAGAAAAACATATTTTCGCGATGTTTCCAATTTCCTCGGAAGAAATTGCATTTTAGTAATATTTTTAGCACTACTGGAATATCGGGGATGATATTCTACATGCCGTACAATTCTGTCTTCTGTGGTAAAATTAGAAATTTTATAAAGTTGCAATTTTTGACAACGCTGCTATTTTTACTTTCCTTTCCTTAAATTCAATGAAATTCAATTCAAAATGGCGGATATTTGCTAAAAAACCATGTTTTTTACAGTTTTATCGAAAACGGCTTTAACGATTTTCTTCAAATTTATACCCTAGATAGCTATTTATAAGCCCTATCAACTGACATGAGTCTCATTTCTGGAAAAATTGCAGGAGCTCCGTAATATTCCTGAGAAGAATGAATTTTGTTAAATTTCTATCATGATTTTCTCAAAAATGACGACCGATTTTTTTTTTCAAATTCATACCCTGTATAGTTATATATCAGCTCTATTAACTGGCATTAGTCTCCTTCCTGAGAAACTAACAGGGGGTCCACCCCATCCCTGAGAAATTTACTTTGTAACCTCCTTCTCGTGCGTGAGGTAGGTAGGTAGAGCAGTTTATTCAAAAGAACACATGTCGATATTTTATTTGTAGAACAACTGTTTTGACAAGTTTTAAAAAATCCTCAAATTTCATAATTCAAACAAAGGAAAATGTACTCTGAAAACAATAACAATAGTATAATCGTAGTTTTTATTATTCAGCCGCCAATCGGCATAATGTTATTCCCCTAAATTATCCTCGTTTAAGAATGAGGCTTATAGATCAATGAGCAAGGAAAGTTGTGTGAGTGTACCACACCAGATTTTTCCAGATGGTGTACCTAGTCTCAACCTATTTTATACAAACTATAGTCATCGGTAAGGAATCGCACCTTGCGAAATTATTATAGTGTACGGTAGTCTAAAACGGCCTTCAAGTTTAGACTACTGCGGTCTGAAACGGCCTTACAGTTTGCAGGCAGACTATTCATGCCACATTACCTGTTGACAGAACACCCAACTACAATACCATGTAAGATTCATATAGCTGTACGTTATGTTTTTCTTCACTGTCAATTATTAGTTTAGTTTTTTGGACCCCTCTATATATATTCACAGAACAATCAAATTCATTCTCTAACCTTAGACCTTGTCGCGATGCCTGTGAATTAGCTGCTGGATTTTTCTCTAAAATTTTGATCACCTTGGTCTTTCCATCTGATCCTTGCTCGGATTCAATTTTCTGGTCGATTGAATTGCTCATAAATTGATTCAAATAATCCATTAATTTCTCGCGTCTCCTACCAGCCAGCGCATTATCCATGCTCGCCTTAGAAGTAACACAAATTTTGATGTCTTAGAGAAGAATTATTATTAAAAATTTATTCAGATTTACAGAGCCACCTAAGGCTGAATTCACACACAACAGTAAAAGTGAACATTGGAAATATAATTCCCACTTAGCCATTAAAACTTATAATAATTATATATTTTTTCTTTCTTTCTTTTTTTACAATGAAGCTCAGATCGGGAGAGTAATACTGAGAATACCCTGTATTATTTCTCTCCCAAATTTAGGAGAATTTTTTATAATATATTATTATATTTTCACTCCACCACTGTCACTGTTGTTCACGAGGCCAGCTTTATCATTAATTGAATGAGATGTTTTTAATTATTTTCTCAACTATATAAAATAGTGCCTCTATCTATAGTATCCATATAATATATATGGATATATGGATATATATCTTTGGTGGAATGAAGAATGTGACAAAGCATTTGAAAATCGACACAAGTCTTGGCTTGAGCACCAAAGCAAGAAAACAGATGAATCATACAAAAATTTCGTGGATATTCGCAAACAAGTCACAAAAATTTCCGAAAAACCAAAAGACAGTTTGAAATAGAGAGAATAGAGAGAATAGATAAAATAGAAGAAAATAGTCAAAAAGCCAACAGCCGGGATTATTTCCTAAATTTCAAACAGTCAATCTCTAAATTCGAACCAAATACCCTTTACTAAAAAATTCTGAGGGAAAACTTGCACACAGTGACAGGGAAAATGTAGAGATCCTTGCTACTACCTTCAGATCTCTTCTGAACTGCGATGATCCGATCTCGACTCTTGAAATTGATATAAATATTCCAATAAAATCAATGCAATCGCAAATAGATCCACCTACACGGGAAGAACTCATCAGAGCAATGTCAGAACTGAAGAATTACAAAGCCAGTGGTGAAGACACATTGACTGCAGAGATTTGGAAGAATGCCTCAGCTCAGACAATAAACGAATTGCATCACCATTTAATCAAAATTTGGGAAACTGAAAGATTGGAAGAACACTGGACAACTGCGATTATTCACCCACTGCACAAAAAAGGCGACAGAAGCAATCCTGATAACTACAGGGGAATTTCGCTTCTAGATTGCACATATAAGATACTGTCGCGAATAATTTACAACAGAATTAAAGATCAGCTGGATCTAGAATTGGGAGAATACCAGGGGGGTTTCCGACCGTGGCGAAGTTGCGCTGACCAAATATTAACGCTAAAATTAATCATGCAATATTACAAGAAACGAGGCAAACAACTAGTACTCTCTTTTATTGATTTCAAAAAAGCGTATGACAGCATCCATAGGCCATCTTTACTGGAAATTTTAAGGCATTTGGGTCTCAACCCGAAGTTGATCAAAATGATTGAATTATCTTTAACAGATACAAAATCAAAAATAAAGTTCAGAGGAGAACTGTCTGAGGCATTTGAGATAAAAACCGGCTTGAGACAGGGCGATGGGCTCTCTCCAATACTCTTTAACTGTGCTCTAGAATTCATCATTAGGAAATGGAGAGAAATTAATCCTGAAACCATACAAATTGGCTATCATAAAGGCAACATCAAACTTAACTGCTTGGGTTTTGCAGATGATTTGGTTTTCCTTGCAAATGGAGTAGCAGAAGCACGGCAACAAATAACATCTTTGGGAGAAATAGCAGGAAAAGTCGGACTGAAGATTTCTTATGAAAAAACGAAATTCATGATAACTGATCCTTGCTCGGATTCAATTTTCTGGTCGATTGAATTGCTCATAAATTGATTCAAATAATCCATTAATTTCTCGCGTCTCCTACCAGCCAGCGCATTATCCATGCTCGCCTTAGAAGTAACACAAATTTTGATGTCTTAGAGAAGAATTATTATTAAAAATTTATTCAGATTTAACAGAGCCACCTAAGGCTGAATTCACACACAACAGTAAAAGTGAACATTGGAAATATAATTCCCACTTAGCCATTAAAACTTATAATAATTATATATTTTTTCTTTCTTTCTTTTTTTACAATGAAGCTCAGATCGGGAGAGTAATACTGAGAATACCCTGTATTATTTCTCTCCCAAATTTAGGAGAATTTTTTATAATATATTATTATATTTTCACTCCACCACTGTCACTGTTGTTCACGAGGCCAGCTTTATCATTAATTGAATTGAGATGTTTTGATTAATTTTCTCAACTATATAAAATAGTGCTTCCTCTGTCTATAGTATCCATATATATAATAGTGTTTTTTCAACTGTGAATCCCGACTACAGTATTAACAAAGTTAAGGGTATATTTTTTGAATTTGTGCTTTCTTCACAATACAGCAAAACCTTTGTGTTCGATTTTATTTATTTTCGAGAATTTTGGTATAATATAATTATTCTCATTTCACGCTGAAGTGATTTAATCTCGATTTGCTAAGTTCTTCAAATATTATCAGAAAATAAAGCTTGGATGATTTTCTAACAAAAAATATGCAATATAAGTTGGATATACTGGTATTATCCTATAAGCTACTCAATTTATTTTATAATTATATACTGGTTGAAATTAACATTTATTTTTAAAAAATTTCAATTATAGAGAACTTACCCATCTCAACCTTAGCATGTAGAATAAGTTGCCCCATCTGATGGTATCACATAGATTGCAGATCAAAATTCGTATATTTCTAGTTTTGGCTCTCCTCCATAGATCTGGAGATAAATTTCTTAATGTATTACCAGAGTCTTGAATTTCATAATGGCTGGAAGAGATTCATAAAATTGAAACACATGGGACTAAATAAAATATTGTTGTCCTCAGTACAAACTGTGCTTACCTGCAACCATTTTCAACGTGACTACAAATTACTTTTGAAAATCTGGTTGTAGATAAGCTGCAATAAGTTAAGCAGCTCCATTACCTAGGACATTATTTGTAGTTCAATTAATTACAATACTAAACTTTTATTATTTTCAATATTGTGTAGTTTCCATTAGAAAATCTCTAGTCACATTCCCAGACTGACATTCATGGGCTTTACTTCCATCCTTAATCGAGAACTGTTCATTAAATGAAAATAGTTTTCTTTTCCTTCGTAACTGTTTCTATAAATTGTATAACGTGAAGGAGAACACTTCCATGTTTCCCCTGATGGGGAAGGATACAAATTTATTTAAGTTGTAAAAATTGATTTGAATTATATAAATCTATAGGAAAGCAGAAAAATTTATATAGAACATTTTTTTATTAAGGTGGAAAGAAAGAGAGACTGTCCCTTAATATGGAAAAATATCGCAATATCTCTATTCATGGTGTGAATTTCACAATTTTTTATTTCTACTCAAATTGATAAGAATTAGCACCAGACTTAGGCCCGCCGCAAAGTAGAACCACGCTAATCCACGAAAAGCAACCCACGCCGTGGGATGTTTTGTAAACCATTGCTAAGCTTCTCCAGAAATCTGTGTAATACATGTAACGAATAATCCACTTGTCAGCTGATTGATTATGAATAATTCTATAGCAATGGTCTACAAAACATCCCACGGCGTGGGTTGCTTTTCGTGGATTAGCGTGGGTCTACTTTGCGGCGGGCCTTAATACTTTAGAGCCAAAGTAACTGGCCAAATTGATAGGTACCAAATATGAGTAAAATAATTGTAACTATTGAATACAATAATTGCTTTACTACGTCATCAACATACCCGCAAATATGACATGGCGCATCTCTGATCACTTGATTCTCATCATGGGAAATTCGAATAAAATAGTTTGAATTCAACGAGCAATCAAAAATTCCAAGCAGCAATGGTCCGATTTTTTCCTTCAATATAAATATGTATTATATAACTTAATTGAACAAATCTATTTATTGTAAATTTAAAAATAATTGAAAAATGTCATCTGTAAGTCAATTCAAATTATTAAGGGGTTGATCGTTATACTCTCCGTCCATTTTATTCTTCAATAAAAATGTACCGTATGAATTGAACAAATCTCATTGTTTTATATTATCTTAAATTATCTGAAAAAATCTCATTATTTTAAAGCCAATTGTAATTAAGGGGTTGATCGTTATACCCATTGAAAAATACATCGTTTTTACTTAATGTATGGATGATGGTAATTCTAATATTTTGTACCAATTCAACTGAAAATCCCCAGTGCTCATAGTTCATCTTAAATGATGAATTGTTGGGTGTCTTTAGATCTGTTTTTATAGTAGTTGTGTTTCCAGATGCTTGTTACGTTTATTGTTCTACTCTATTTTGTATTTAATTAATCAAGAAACGTCTCACTATTTGTGCAACTCCATAAACATAAATTATTAGTTGCTAAATTAACTTTTGATTTATACTTCATGACATCTTATAATAAATAGATCTCACTATCTCTTTCTTTAAATGGAACTCCGCTACTGTTAGCTGTTGAGCTCTTACAGTATTACAATAATAAGTTTTAAATAAATTAGACGTGTTAATCAATGATGGATATCAGCTACAAACCTCTTTTGGATTCCAAATATGACAGAAGAAATGGTGAATAAATTTGGAGTTCATGTTTCTCAGATCGTCCAGTGCAGTGGTTATATTTTCCGCTCTCCAATTCCATAAACCCAACGTGGAACCATCCAACAATTTTTTGAATTCTTTTAGACAAACGCCTGCTTCGCAAATCAGTTCTGTATTATTACTGTTCATGCTGTGGTCCCAGAATATTGAGTAGATTACTTTGTATTCAGAGTTCAAAATCTAGGAAAAATTATATACTAATAAATATATATTTGAAATTGTATTTAGTATTGAAATTGTATTGATTTCTTTATCTAATATTGAATTCTTCTTTCTTTTTTCTTTTTCAATAAATTTTCAATATATTTTTTTACAAGATAGTTATCTACTTTAGTCCACTGATATTTTATTCCACTGAAATATTCATTAACTTTTCCTCCTATTTGGAATGAGTACGTTATTGAAGAAGCTTTCTTAGGATCAAAACATTAACAAAGCATAGTGGAGCGGCGAAGGTAGGGTACTGGAGTAGGTGAATTTTAGATTAGATAGACTTCTTCATTTATGTTTGTTACAATATTAGGTGCCGGTAACTGAGAGTTGGAAAATAATGCATGTATCTAAATGTCTGCTCTACTAAACCTTTGACCTTCCACCATGTTTTGACACATTTAAATACACGTGCATTACTTTCCAGCAGTTTCATCAACCTTTTGCACCACCCACCACCTTCGCCGCCCCAATGTTTTGACCCTAACTCACATCAAGCAGAAAATTATAAAAAATATGTTTGACTGTTTCGTTGAAGGCTCATGTTAGCATTAAAAATCCACTCCCAAAAAGATAAGCACGTATAAATAAATTGAATGAATAATGATAAAATATTTCCAGGGTTAAATGTAGTGATACAATATTTGTACTGAAAAATAGAAAATATTTTATCAATATAATTATTTTCCATTTTTCAAGCAGAAGGGACTACAATGAAAATATATTTGCATAACAGTGGAATAGTAAAAATAAACAATCTTCCCTAATGAACAATACCTTTCCTTTATGTTTGAGTGGTAGAGTAGAGTAGACTCAAGCTTCATCAAATACAAAAGTTATTCTTTCAATTTCATTCAATGATAAACTTTGATTAATATAGTCAAACTATTGAGCAGTAGTGGCCACAAGGGATAAGCTCAAAACTATTTTCACATGATGAACATTATGTGTTTGTCAAGTTCCGTTCAATCTAATAGAATCTATAATAAACATTTTGATAATAGCTTTGATGTAAACGCAGCTTAAAAGGATAATGTTATGAAGTCCCACTCTTTATAAAGACAACCAATCAATCATTTAATCAACTATATTTCTTAGAGATATGGCACCGCATTTTTCTCTATTGAAATATCTCACTTTTCAAATTACCGTACCTGCAGAAAAGAATACTCAGCTACCAATACTAATTCATGATCCTCAAATCTTGTATCAGATTGAGCGTGTAGGAGTTTGTATTTCACATCTTCCAGCTTTTGCATTAATCCCGGACCAAAATCGCAGAATCCTCTGCAAATTATGTTGTGAACTGCCTGGAACCATCTGTCCTCGACTTTCCAGATTACTTCACTAAGCTCTTGTAAGTCCAAATTGCCTAATATTTGCTCCAAAACCTGAAAAAACCAAATGCACAATATTTTCATATACCGTACAGAAATTTATAAGTTTTTTATCAATACTATTACTATTAAAAATAAACTGAGTTTGATTCAAATGAAAATTTATATTTATTTGTCAGCAAAAAATATAATTTCAACAACATTTGATGTAAGGACTACATAGAGTTGTGTTTAAATTAATTTTTGAGTCAAATAATGTGGACATTCATTGTTGAAAAATAGGATTCATTGTCACATTTAATTCAAGATTTTTTCATTTTCTGTTATTCTTCTTCATAAACATTGGTTGTTATCAGATTTGATAAAATAACAAACTCTATCGATGAATTAGGTTGCAAGTTGAGGTTGAAAGCGACATGAGATTAATATAAGATGAAGGTTGATCAATATACTTCCTACCTCCATTGGTAAATTTTCTATTGTAGTTGACATCTCTTAGATTTGATTATGCAAAAAAGACTTAAAATTTTACATTTTCATTAATATTAGTAAAACTGTTCTAAAGTTTTGTTTGTTTTTTCTTTCGTTACCAAGTGATTTGGTTGTTTTTATTCACATGACAGCATAAACATGTGCATCATATACAAAGTATTAATTTTAAAAACTCCAATTTCTTGTGCTTTAAAAGCACACTTTGAATTTAGAGCCAGTTCACACTGCAACAACTCTCCCAGGTGTTCGAATGTTGCAACGCACATATACTGTAGCCTACGTCCGTCTATCTGCATATATCCGCATGCAAAAGTTTTATTTTTTCCTATGTCTATTTCTGCTGCTGAGTGGGATCGCCTTTAGCTAAATATAACTATGAGTTAGTTATCGATGAAAAGCATTATGAATATATTGCTCAGTGGAAAACATACCCAAGGTACATAAGTACCAAGATTGTCTTATCAGAGAATATTATTTCTATAATACCTTTTTTCGCTTTAAATTGTCCTGAATCTATAGCCTGAATTTAAATTGAATAATTTGAATTAATACTGATCAATTTAGAAGTATTGTAGAATTTTAATAGAAATATCATGTCTCATATATTCAGCTCCATCTGATAAATTGACATTTAATGCATAATAATAGATGTTGAGATGTTATGTTTAGCTTTGAATCTTGGCGGTTGAAAAAAGAAGACAAACCTCATCTTGAAGTTTTTGAATGAAAAATTCTTAAAAATATATGTAGAGTTTCTCTACAAAAGTTACTATCTCCAAAATTATCGTTTTTGAGTTATACATTCAGATCTATAGATTTTTTAACGGCGAATCCGAATTTGCTAATAGTTCCTCACATATATATATATATATATATATATATATATATATATATATATATATATATATAGCGTATGGCATTTCCTTATTCGTAAGTCCGTGTAATTTCGCACTGATTAAAAGTGCAAGTCCAAATTTAAAATGTACTGGATCGCCTGAGGGCTTGCCACAGTAAAGTCATTACTGTCACCCAGGTAGGCACGTCTGTCACATTCATAGACAATATGTTTCATTGTCTGCAATGGAGCTCCACAATCGCATCCTGGAGAGTCTATAAAGCCCCATTTGAAAAGAGATGCTTTGCATCTACCGTGCAATGTTCGGATTCGGTTTAATGTGACCCATGCGTGTCGAGGAAGGTCAAATCCTGGTGGCCTGGTGCACTGTCTGAGAGCATCTGGAATTATAGGGGGTGCCTTCTCTCTCCATCTCTCCATCAAACAAAAGTTCTCACTCTTGAGGCGCTCTGTCAGCTTTATTGTTGGCTTTCTGGATTTGAGGTTCCTCATGTTCAGGTCTGGGATATCCTCATGAATTGGAAGCTGCTGGCTGGAGCATATCCTGTTGTGCAGTCGCAGGAGGGCCTGACATCTGCGCAGATTGGGCGGTGGTATCCCACTAAGAACAGGTAGCCAGAGAACTGGTGTTGTTCTCAGAGCTCCAGTAATAAATTTTCTCACAAAACTGACGATTTCCATATGAAAAGTAATGTTTAAAATAGCGATTTTTTACAAAAATTACTATTTCCTTCTAGAAAAACTGAATGATTCTCAACAAAACGTACTTTTTCCTTGTTCGATCCTGTATATGACAAACATGACTTTTTCCATTATTAAGTTAATCTCGGATAGCTTGATTTCTGACAAAACGTACTATTTCCAGTACAGTTGACTAAATTTTATATTATTTTCTCCGCTGTTTCTGCCAGTATTGATACCAGTATTTTTATATAACCCTTTTATAATATAAAATATTACGACTAGCAGTCCATTTTCACAATAAAAAAACTCGTTCACTCACTATGACAAATTCATTTATTGTAAATACGGTACCGGTAGTCATCATATTTTTATATTATAAAAAAGTGACAAAGCAGATGGAAACCAAAAGTGAAGAATTTTTTTATAGTGAAGAAAATGAATGTCCACGTCAACTATATAACTTAGTCATAATATCATAATGCTTTCATTTATATAAAAAAGCGGTATGTTGTTTCCAGCTTATAAGTTTCAAAATATTGGTATATTTCAATTCAGTATCCAGTTTAAGTTCTTGTAGAATTTTAAATAAACCAACTATTCTTCCAGTCTGTTTTTCTTTTCTTGATAAAATCAGTTCCCTACAAGTCAGGCTGTGGAACAAGCAGAAGTTGAGAGTGAATAATATTCTCAAAGAATTCGAATTGAGAAATAATGGATTTCATACAAAAACTTTTTAAAGTACCATCTTAAAACAGTGTAATCTTTTAAGTACCTAGCTAATATTTGTCATCAACTGCTATTAATATTTATAAAATGAAGACATAGTTTAAGTAATTTCATTGAACATTATATAATTGAAGAAATATGATACATAATAATGAATCTTATTTTCAACCAGAAAGACACCATAAGCACCGCATGCCATATAGGTACAGCTGATGGAAGCTTCAAGGGATGCATTTTATTAATTTTATACATCTTTATTCATTATTTTGCTTGATCAGTTTTCAGTTTTGTGCAGGCAAGCACATAATATAGAGTACAGAATAATGATTGTGAAAAATAGCTGATTCTATGCTGAAACTCTAATACCAAGTTGATATAGTAATCGTTTTTTGCTTCTCCTGAGAAATTACGTTTTTGGAGATAGTCACTTTTGTAGAGAAACTCTACATATATGGTCCAGGTGAAGAAGAGGGAGAATAATATTCATAGATGGAATCTTTTATGAAGGCGCAGACTTGAGTGGTTTAGACATATCTGTAGAATGAATGAAAAGCAAGGCGTACTACAGTGTTAGTGAATATTATATGAGTGATGATTTGTCGGAAATGTTGTCTTGCTAAACATGCCTAATGTATGTTTTTGTTTTTTGTGTATTTATTTAATAATATTATCCTATAAAAGTAGCAGGGCCCAGGACCCAAAAAACCTGGTGGTGGCAGCTCTACTGGAGAGCACTGTCATGCTCGCCACGCACGCCACAAGTGGTGACTTGGCGGTGGGATCCGAACTCTGAAAACTTTTTAAAAGTATTTCAACCGTGAAAGAACAGTAAAAATTGTCTCCGAAAGATAATATAATTGGTGCCGTGATAGTTTCAAAGTTCATTGTTAAGTGTTACTAAATTTTAATTCGTTTTTGAATGTGTGTACGTGATTGTGTTGAACTCTTGATTATGTGTATTATGTATTTCGTTAGTTTGTGAAGATGAAGAGAACTTTATTAACTACCAAATAATGATCAGTATAAATTTATTTCTACATGAATTCGGACAAAAGGTGAAATTTCTTCAATTCATAGTTCAATATATCAAATCCGTGCAGTAATATTTCTAAATAACGTTGACGTCTCAAAAATGATGCAGCTAAAAAAATTATTAAATTCAATTTTAAAGACTGTTGAACAGTGAGTTCGAAAATTATTCGGATGAAATATGAAACCGAGCGCGATTGTTGAACTCTGGAAAGCGGAAGTGTCCTGAGTCAGCAGAACGCGGGCAGCGAACCAGCGAAACGTTGAGGTGGGGATTGGCAGAGGTGTGACGTGGGCTTCCTCCAACTTTTGGGTGTTGGCGAATACGTCACCAGGTTCATCGCTCTTCAGGCTACACGACTCCATAGAGACTGTCGCTGTCATTCTACCAGCTGTTCGGCGGATGACAACTGTAATAACATGGATCTACTACTGGGGCAACGTTTGCGGCATTCTACAATGGAGATGAAGACATCAATTAAATTTGGTGAGCAATTTATACAGCTCTTTCTATATTGAAAATATTATTAGAATATTAGAAATATTATAGAATTGTTATGTTGGAGATAGACTTCCCAATGAATTCATTTTATGATAGGTCTACATTCGTTTATTTAGAGCTCATATCAAATTATTAATGTTCATTTATGCTGAATCGATCAGGTCAGATATCAATATTGTTTATTATAAAATAATTTAAGATGAAAAGATTTCAGGAAATTATCTAGGTCACACAAAGCTGATAGATTAAATTTATTGTTTTATGAGAGTTATTTATTTATGCAAATGAAAGGTTAATTATAAAAATTTAAAATGGCTGAGAGAGTTAATTTTGAAGGGCAGGAAGTAGAAGTTCAAGCTGCTTTTGAAGCGCTATCAGCTAGATTAAATCAACTTAGTATCACACTAAACGAAACTGTTAACAGAGACCTAAATAGAACCGATACAAATTTAGTAGATGTAGAACTTGTTACACCCCCTGAGCAAAATGTCAAACCAAATTTCGATCTAGTTAGCAGTATTCCAACATTCGATGGAGAGCAGTCAGATCAAATCCATTCTTTTCTTGACACTGTTGATGGAATCTCTCACTTGTGTGGCTGGTCAGAATTTCAAAAGACACAAATTATCAGATTAAAACTTACCGGAAGTGCATTATTGTTTTTCAAGTCAGATGATAGGTGTAGGAATGCAAAATCTGCAGCTGAAATTAGAGCAGCTTTGGTTGAGCGTTTTGGTGATAGCCTACCGAGTCGCTATTACTATGAGCAATTGGCATCAATCCAACAAAATAAAGGAGAGTCAATTGAAAAATATGCAGACCGAGTCATGAACATTAGTAGGAAGACGATTAGAGTAACAGCAAGTGATGAAGCTAATAAAATACTAAGGGAAGAAGCTGATAGGAGAGCCATGGAGTCATTCCTAAGAGGATTACTTGGCGAAATAGGGAAACAAACTCGAATCAAATTCCCAACATCCTTTAAAGAAGCAGTAACAACAGCCATAGCGATTTCCAACCTAGATAGAAAACCCTTCCAAAATGAACAGGAGCCATCTAGAAAAGTATTTAGCACAATAACTCAAAAAAATTGTTATAACTGTGGGAAGATTGGACACATCGCTAGACATTGTAGGAAGAGAGTTGTACACACTGACACCCAACAAGTGGGCATTAGAGTTTGTAACTTTTGTAAGAAAAAGGGTCATCTAGAAACTGAATGTAGAATGAAACAATATTCCGCAGATAAAATTTGTAACAATTGCAACAAGCGAGGACATCTTGCACATAATTGTTGGGGAAGTGGGAAAAAGATAAATGACAACCGAAAAGATCAAGAGAAGTTGTTAAACGACAACGGGGAGCTCAAGACCGCCGTTGGGAACCCCAAACATTAGTAAATTCAGATCAGTTTTGTAATAGGTCTGGACAGGCGAGACGAAGTAAGCCCAAAATTGTAACTACATTATGCCAAAATAGTGCCGAAGAACTAGTTGTGGATGGTAGTATTGGAGGAGTGGAAGGAAAGATTGTAGTTGATACGGGAGCACAAGTATCCCTTATCACAAGACAAATCGTAACTGGCACAATCACTCCAAGCAACATCCTAATTAGAGGCATCGCTGGAGCCCTTATGCGAGTGCATGGGACAGTGAGGCAAGTTATAAAACTGAATGGGATGGAGGTAAAATGCGACTTAATAGTAGTTGACTTACCAGACACCTATATTGCAATACTGGGATATGATGTTCTCAAAATTAAAAAGTCAGTCATAGACCTTGATCGTAGTATATTATTTATGGAGGGAAGGCAAGTTGCGCGACTTTATGAAAGAAACAGTTCCAATGAAGATTACAAAAAGAGTGGCTATATGAAGGTTGAAGAAGAAAATACTCAATCAAAAACTATAAGTATGAAAAGTGAAGGAAGTACTCAAACAGATTTTACAAATTCAAAGATAGAAGAAAATTATATCCAATCAAAACCGATAACTTCAAAATTACCCTCAGAATCGACAGTTCATGTTAATGCGTATTGTAGAACCAATCTCACAATACCTGCTAGGTCGGAGAGAATAGTACAAATCAAATTGGGAAAAAACAATAAAGAATTGAAAAATGAATTAGAAAACAAGTAATAATAACAGAGCCTGTAACAGTCAAAGTTCATGGAATTTTAATAGCTCGAAGTCTTTCTAAAGTAATGAATGGTATGTGTTGGACTAAAGTAACAAATGTAACCAATGAAGATTTAACATTATATAAGAACACATTAATTTGTAATGTTGAAGAGTCTCAATCAAGCAATGATGAACACGATGCTAACTATAAAGAAGTGAAGCTAACTAGAAACAGAACAGAGGAGTTTGCAGCTAAATTAGAAGGAAAGTTGAGTCATTTGGATAATGAAGAGAGAATTAAGATGAGAAATATACTTTGCAAATATATTGACATTTTTAGTCTTGAAGGAATTGAGAATTTAGGCTGCACATCAACAGTAGAACACAAAATTAATACTGGTGATCACCCCCCTATTAATAAAAGACCGTACAGGGTACCACATTCACAGAGAGATGTTTTGAAGAAACTTATTCAGGAACAGCTAGACAAAGGAATCATTGTGACCAGTTCATCACCTTGGTCAGCACCAGTTGTTATTGTTCCGAAAAAACCAGGTCCTGATGGTGTTATTACATACAGAATGTGTATTGATTTTAGAGAAATTAACAAAATTACAGTTCCAGAAGTATGGCCTTTACCTAATATCCACGAGACATTAGATTCATTAGGAGGTAGCAAATATTTCACAGCACTTGATATGAATTCTGGATTCTTCCAAATCAAAATGCACCCTGAGAGTCAAGAAAAAACTGCTTTCAGTACTCCTGATGGACATTATGAATATACAAGAATGCCAATGGGACTTATCAATTCACCAGCAGTGTTTCAAAGACTTGTAGATTCTACCTTGTTAGGATTGAAAGGAAAAGCATGCTTACCGTACATGGATGATATTTTAATATTTAGCCCTACAATAGATCAGCACACTGAAGATATTGCCGAAGTATTGGATAGATTTAGAGAAGTCAATTTGAGTGTTCAATTGAAAAATGTCAAATTGCTAAGCCAGAAATAAGTTTTCTAGGTCACATAGTCAACAGGGATGGAATCAAGCCATGTCCTAAGAAAATTGAAGCAATCAAAGAGTTTCCTCGACCTAAAAATGAAAAAGAAATCCGTGGTTTTGTAGGCTTATGCAGTTATTACAGAAGACATGTTCCAAAATTCGCCGAAATCGCCAAACCGCTTACAAAATTAACTAAAAAGAATCAACATTTTGACTGGAATGAAGAATGTGAAACCGCTTTTCAAAAGTTGAAAGAAAAACTAAACATGTCCATGGGGAAACTAATGAATGTTGATTCACTAATTTTGTGAATGAAAACGAAATGCATAATATTCTATTATTGAAGAATTTTCATGTCTTGCTTTAATTCACACCAAAGGAACTATGAAAACTTGTAGTATATTTATACCTTATGCTATTATTTTATTTTAAAATTAATTTAGGAGTTGAAAATTATTATGATGTAACATTTTAGAATTAGTCTTTATCATATTCTACGATTATCTCTAGCCTATGATACTGATATTACAGGAAATATTCTGGTGTGGACACTTTTGATCATCCAAACTACAAAATGCGAAAGTATGGATCAAGGAATAGCTTTCGAAAACTACAAGATACTATTATTTCTGAAAACGAATGGAGGATTGTGTTAGACTTTGACATGTCCGAAATGCAAAGTGAAATTACGATTATGGGAAATATGTACGATAATTTATTAGTTTTTAAGAATATGAGTAAAAAAGTTTGTGTAGAAAATGTTGAGTTCGAATACGACAGGGTGTACGGTAGTCTGAAGTCATATGAAACTGATGTCAATGATTTGTTCAAGCTCTTACCAGAAAGTGATAGAACTAAACGAGGACTAGTTAATGCTGGGGATACATGCTTAAATGGCTCTTTGGAACGCCTACTACTGATGATTTGGACCATGTAAATTCCAAAGTTGAAGAACTAAAAGAGCTTAATGGAATTTTGCTAAGCTCTAGGCAAACACAGCTAACATTAATGAAGGACATGAACTCAAAACTTATTTTAAATACTAAGGCAATCAATGAGATAATGACTAAATTGTCAATTGCACATAATGAATTTGTACCTTCAGACGATAGCAAACTTGCTGATGATATGATGTCACAGTTTCTCTTCGTTTTAAAGTTCACTACTATGCTGCGACATTTAGATCAAACTATCGACGAGGCAAAGCTTCGAGTTATTGAATTTAGACAAGCATTAGAATTAGTAAGTGCAGGAAGAGTTAGTAGTAAACTGTTAGCTCCCCATGATTTTGTAAATATACTTGGTAATATTTCGAATGTTATACCACCTCATCTGAAACTTGTGATTCCTGTAAATGAGGAAGATCTTTTTATGTACTATGATTTATGTACAGCACAAGCTGTTGCTACCCCATCAGGGATAAGATTATTTGTTACAGTTCCCTTGAGTTCGATGGATAGACAATTCGAAACCTATAAAGTCGATGTGATTCCACTTTATCAGCCGCAGCTGAAACACTGGCTCAAGTGGAAAGTCGAACATGAATATGTTTTCATATCCAAAGATAGACAATACTATGCATCAGTTACACTTGATACTCTGAATTTCTGTAGGAAAAGTTTCTTCTATTTATGTCAAAATTCTATAACTGTATTGCATCACACCGTTAATGGGTGTATATTTTCCTTGTTTATGTCTTCGGAATCTGCTGTAACCGTATGTCCTAGAATACTGGTAAAAAACATAACAAATCCATTTCTAATTCAAAACGGAAATGACTGGATTTACAGCGTTTCAGAGCCGTATAAGATAGTTTTAAATTGTTTCGAATTAAGTGAATTATCGTTCCCCAAACAAGAAAATTCTGAAGTTATTTTATATCAATCAGGAATAATAAGAAACATTGCAAAATGCGACGTTTTTGGGAAAAATGGTCGAATATTTTCAAGAATAAAGGGCAATCTCAGATACCAACGTAACATAACACATTTACATATACCAAAAATCACAAATATGATGCTAGAACACGAGAAAGAGAAACTGATCAAACAAAATTTAACTTTCGAAACGTTGAAAGAAATAAGGGAGAGTCTTGCTGATAGTCACATCAGCATTGGTTTAGAAAAACTATTAATGTTTGAGCACAAGAATAATCTAAGTCTAGTATTAGGAAATTCTCATTTCTTACTTTATTTAGTGATATGTGCAATAAGTATAAGCTTGATACTGGTCGTAGTTTTTGTGTTGTCTCGCAGGAGTGCCTTTTGCGAACGGACAGAGAGGCCAGAGCAACAGAGCCACAGGCACACCACCATCCGAGTTGAAGGAGGCGGTCACCTCGAGAAGATAATGCAGGAGACAACATTCGGCAACGACACTGCCTAAGAGTCAACTCAACAGTTTCAAAATCGCTGGGTGTTCAAAAGTGACCAATGTGTGGTGGGGACTATAATGATTAGAAATTTAAAACTTTATGTGGAGAACTTTATGGTAGCCTAATGTGTTAAGATGGACTCTGCTTTGCTCTGTGCCAATAATTTATTGTTTGTAAAATTAGACTAGATTCATCATTCAAATGTATAAGTATGATACTCTCTCTCCTTGAATTTTATTATATAAATTTTTAAAATGTAATGAATATGGAAATGTATCAACTATATTTAACGATATTGTCAAGATTTAAATTTTATTTGATTTCAACTTAGTTTAAAGATGTGCCAGTAATTGTATATGCCACATCTTTTTCATGCGGAGGGGTGATGTAACAATTCAAACACCCCGCTCTCATAGGATATTAATTATTAGAATAGCGGAGTCATCACTCAGGCCACCAAATTGGACTTTTGAACTGGTGAGCTGAGAGAGTGATGACCGCGTAGAGGCGAAACTAGAGGGAGAACGTTCCGAGACGCGCTAGAGGAAGGTTGTGCTTGAGATAGTGAGATGTAGTTTTTAGTAATGTGATTGAGGAGTGGATATGTTTAGAGAGAGAGAGAGAGTATAGATGTTTGTTATGGGATTTTTTCAATAGAGTGAGATTGTTTTGGTGAATTTGCGTATTTATTTAATAATATTATCCTATAAAAGTAGCAGGGCCCAGGACCCAAAAAACCTGGTGGTGGCAGCTCTACTGGAGAGCACTGTCATGCTCGCCACGCACGCCACATCTCTATACCACTACCCACTACCGGTACAAACCACTCTCTGTCTCAGACAGCACCGTATCGCGCATGCGTTAGCAACTGGTTTTTCCCGTTCCATTCAGCCAGTTCTTTGAATGTAACGTTCTTTGTGATTATGGTTACCGAGCACTGTAACTGGAGCCAATCGTCATTCTATTTGATGAAGATATTATTATCCAATGATGATTCATCATTAAATCCAATATAATAATCAATATATTATCATTTTATTTAATAAGATAAAGAGTACTTTTGGAAAATATAATTAATAAAATATAACAGTTGTTATTTAACTGATGTTAAAAAACACTATAACTAAGTCAGCATATTGTCATTTCAAAACAAAAACCGAACCCTGAACCTCCCCTTCTACATTTAATACATCAATAAACATAACTATTTGAAAAACCTCCAATCCCTTCCAGCATATTGTAATTTCAAAGCAAAATCCTAACCTATCTTTCCACCTTTGAAATATCAAAAAGCATAATTATTCTACCTGGACCCTAGCCCTTTCTAGCATATTGAAATTTTAAAGCAAAAACATAACCTAACCTTATGAAACATTATTAAATATAATCCTAAAAAACCCAACCATTAACCCCTTCACATTTAATAATTTAGATTTCAAAGCAAAATCCTAACCCCCTAACCTATCCTTTCACATTTGAAACATCAAAAAACATAACTCTAACTGCACCCTAGCCCCATCTAGCATATTGCAATTTCAAAGCAAAAACCTAACCTATCCTAATAACACATTATTAAATATAACCTAACTTAAACCTAACCTCTAACCCTTTCACATTAAATACTTTAGATTTATTTGTCATCTTTGGAACAAAACATAAACATGTGGTTCATTTCATGAACATGTTCACAAACATGTGGTTCATTTCATGAACATGTTCACAAACATGTGGTTCATTTCATGAACATGTTCACAAACATGTGGTTCAAAGCAAAATCCTAACCCCTTAACCTATCCTTTTACCTTTGAAACATCAAAAAACATAACTCTACCTAGACCCTAGCCCCTTCTAGCATATTGCAATTTTAAAGCAAAAACCTAACCTATCCTAATAAAAAATTATTAAATATAACCTAAATAAAAACTATTCCCTAACTCTTTCACATTTGTTGAACGATAGACAAGGATAGCAACACCATTGCAAATCATACACTACTATTTTAACGTGGACCTCACTATAGATACTCAAAGAATACTTTTGAATAACTATGTTATAACTGAGACTGTTGCTGGCCGTTACTCTGTTTCTGAGACAAAGAGAAGCTGCTCTACCGGTACCGTATTTTTAAACGCTGTGGCTACAGTTACGGTAACCGTAGCTCGTATCGAGTTCCGGTAAACATTTGAGCATGCGCGGCTACCGCTATTTAGATGTGCATTGTGGTGCTTGTGGTTTTTGGTCACATGGTTATGATTTCTAAGTAACTAACTAACTTCATTATTAACTAATTTATTTCTAACTAACTTCATTGAAACGATAGGTTATCATAACCATGTCACCAAAAACCATCAACACCACAATGCACATGTAAATAGCGGTAGCCGCGCCTGCGCAAATGTTTACCGGAACGCGAATGGAGTTACGGTTACCGTAACTGTAGCCACAGCGATTTTTAAAAGGTCGCTCCATTATAGAATGTGCAGTAGGGCCAACTTGTAATTCAACGCACAACGCAATACGCAATCATCTACAACATTTTTTTTTCTGTTAAAATCAAATTAATACATTCAATTTAATAAAAATGAGTGAAAAATTGTAAAATAGAAAATAATTATTCAATATACAAACAGCTGGTAAACTGGTTTCAAAACAGACTGTAAAACGGTGTACACACGTACGTTTGCCTCGGGTGAGCATACGTGTATGGGCTTGCATTCGCACGTCTGGACACTGTTCGCTGAGGCATGTGGGCGAACCGGAACCCTGTGGGTATTTTGGCGTGCTCAAAGGCGCCTCGGGCGAGCATTGAATGTACGTGTGGACGCGATTTTGCCATACGGGTGAGGCAAAGCGTAAACATTGAAGGCATCATAACCTAATTCCAATGAATTAGGTTAATGAATGACAAATCAAATTGTGATCCAATAACTGATTGTAAATTGTAGGATTTTTGTGATTTCGTAGGATATGTGGATTATCAAATATTTAAATAGAAACATGCATGAAGTATATAATTTTTATCACGATTAACAAATTTAGAACTGCATAATTTAAGTGAACTTCAATAGCTTCTCTACAGGGTTCCTACAAAAAAGTATAGCTCACATATTATCTTACTGTGGCTATCAAATCATGTTGTGTTTGTTTTATGTTATCAATCAGAGTTGGTATTTAAAATTGTAATCTTCAATATGATATTATATGTTTTAGATAGCTGGGCTATCCATAGAGAGATTTATTCAAACTTTGAACTAGTATTCCTTAAAGGTAAATCTTGAAGCTGATTTCTTGGAGAATCTTGTTTTGTCATGTGTATGAGCAGAGTTAGTTTAAAATGGGCAGCAATTCAGTATTTGATTCTATTTATGGCTAATTTCGTTAAAGAAGACTGTCAATTTTGTAGGACAGTGTTAAGTGCTTTGATTAGGTCATCAAAACTTCTGGAATTATTGTAGAAATTTCCTTTTTTGAGATTCAGAATAGATATTGGAAACCAACAAATGAATCGCCTAATGCCAAGAATCTCAAAGTTAGGGCCAATCGTTCTTGTGAAGTTATTGCTTCCCTTATGATGGTATCATTTGTTTGGATAACTAGTTGAATTAGTTTTAGTATATGAACAAAATAATGTTTTGACATCCTAATAAAGTTTGAATTGACAATCTCATATCTTAAGTCATGTAGCAATTTATTTCCTTACTTAAACCTACAATCTTTCAACCCACCAACATCGTTTGTTGAGTTTTATTTTCGATTTTATTATACAAGTCATTGAAATAAATGATACAGCTGCATTTTGTAATAATTATCTTCAATGATGGAATGACCCCATTG
Source organism: Nilaparvata lugens (assembly GCF_014356525.2). NCBI lineage: Eukaryota > Metazoa > Arthropoda > Insecta > Hemiptera > Delphacidae > Nilaparvata > Nilaparvata lugens. The sequence continues at coordinate 45,694,594 of NC_052511.1, read as the reverse complement.
TTGTCATGATGTGGAAAATTTACATCTACCATGTCTTCGTGTCGTCTGCAAATCAGATAGCTTTTTGAATGCCGAGGCATACGTGGAACGCGTCCACAAGGACGTACAGTGAATGCCGAGGCAGGTGTGCATACGGTTGTTCGCGCGAGTCTGTACGGACTTGTGTACAAGGCTTAAGCCTTTTGTTTGGTTAGTTTCATTTTAGGTTATGTTTATGTCACGTTTCAATTTCAACATTTCAAGACATCCAAGACATGTAGTTTATTACCGGTACTATTTTGAAGTCCCTATAATATTTAGCAATTATATTTTATAGATAGAAAGTGTTATTCCTGATGGATAAATTAACTGACAAACTGAAATCTCCTACAATTCGGCAAATCCTTTTGACTGGATCTCCTGGAGTTGGAAAGACAACTTTGGTTGCTGGGGTCTGCTCAGTTTTGTCAAACAGTCAGATATCTTTGAAAGGATTCTACACTCAGGAATCACGAATTGGTTCTTCAAGAGTAGGATTCGACGTTATAACTGTAGATAAGCAGCATCAAGGAACTCTTGCAAGGAAGTTTCAAGGTAATAGTGCTCAAAGAAAGCCAAGAGTTGGACCGTATGAAGTGGATTTGGCATCTTTTGAATCAGTCGCCTTACCAGCTTTGAAAAAGGGATCACTGAGTGAAAACAAAAACAGTGTTATGATAATTGATGAAATCGGCAAGATGGAAATGTTCAGCAGACAATTCGAAAATTTGGTAAGAGAAATATTTAAAGATGATAGTTGCATAGTTTTGGCAACTGTTCCAAGTATGGCTAGATTACCGCTTGTTGAAAGTCTTAAGGCGTTGGATTCATCTTTCCTCGTTGAAGTGACTAGAGAAAATAGGGATGAATTGAGTGCTTGCCTGGCACATGCTTTAAAAACTAAATTGGAAACTGGAAAAAAATAGTATATTAAGCTCTATTACTTTGTGTCTGATGAGTTTAGTTCAAATATATTTATTCAAGAGATTTTAAGCTTTTCTTTAATACCTGAACTAGGAAAAACTGAAGATTCCAATGCAATTTCGAAAGATTCACAAAGAAGTAAGTAGATGCTGTAAATATTTTATAATAATTTTACTAATTATAGGCTATAGTATCACAGTCAAGATTGCAGCTCATGTTTGATGAAAATCGATTGAGTCCAGTGACTCTGGGAGCTGCATTCAAACAAATCCTACAAACTACATAGAATAATAAGAGAGTTTATAATGAACTAGATTTATATGTTGAGGCTAAAAATAAACTTTCTTCTGGTGATAAATTATGTTTCAAAGTTTTTCGATATGTTTATCATCAAGCTATCAAAATTAAATAGTTTTCACAGGAAAACATTTTTTTCCAATCATTAGGCTACTTTTCGAGATATGAGCTCTTAAAGTTTAAATTTTTGGGACAAAACATTTCAAATTCGGTAAAAGATAAATCCATGATATTTAGAGGATAAATTCTTCATGATAATTTTGATTGAATAAAACTAATTTTCTGAAAATATCAATTTTGAGAAAGTTATTCAACTAAAAATGACCAAAAATAACATTTAGTTGTTATTTTTGATCATTTCTGGGTAATTGAATAACTTCCTCAAAAATTGATATTTTCAAAAGATTTTTGTTTTATTCGATCAACAATACCGTGAATGATTTATCCTCTAAATCTTATGGATTGAACTCTTACCGAATTTGAAATCTTCTGTCCCAAAAATTTAAACTTTAGGCGCTCATATCTCAAAAAGTAATGATCTGAAAAAATGTTTTCCTGAGAAAACTTTTCAATTTTTATAGCTTGATGATGAACATATCGAAAAAATATCACCAGTGAAAGTCTATTTTTAGCCTTTGCACAACATTAAAAAAATTCCAACCGCCTGATGAAACAAGGCTCAACTAAAGTTTAATTTCTTACTGTGTCAAGAGTTAAAGCCAATTACAAATTTAAAGATTTACCAATCTGCATAAAAGCATTTATACATGGAGTAACTTCTTGTATGATTCAAATGCTTAGGGAATCATTGGCTTTACAGGTGCTGTTAAGGAAGATGGGACAATAAACATACTAACAGGCCCCATCGATTAAGTAATAAGACAAAAATTTGTATTAACACATTTCTAAACACATTGAGAGCGAGACCTCTTCTAGATCTACAAGATCAGCAGTTCATCTGTAACTTCACCCCACAGAGTAAAGCCATACAGATTCACACTTTGCAAAATATAGAAGTAACATATTTCAAATTAATGATTTAGAATATTCAAGACCCTGGGAATTCAGATCATCCTGCTCAACCTGAAAATAGGTCTTGAATATTCTCACTCTCTATGACATTTTCCTGCCCAAGATGAACCCTAAAAGCCTTACTGGAGCAGCACCAATTCACCCCTATTTCTGAGGCTGATAACAGTACTTTCCTGGTTAGGCAGGTTGTTTGCTGCAAACCAGCTTGGCCTTAAGATCCGCCGTAAAGTAGACCCACGCTAATCCACGAAAAGCAACCCACGCCTTGGGATGTTTTGTAAACCATTGCTATAGAATTATTCATAATCAATCAGCTGACAAGTGGATTATTCATTGCATGTATTACACAGATGACTGGAGCCTAACACTGGTTCACAAAACATCCCACGGCGTGGGTTGCTTTTCGTGGATTAGCATAGGTCTACTTTGCGGCGGGCCTTATTCTCTGGTCTCCAACATTGCTTCACTCAATTCAACCATGGTGTAGGGGAGAGGGGGATGGTTCAGCGGTTCAGGTATTAACCAATAAAAACAATTGCCTACATTGGAGAAGCTTTGTCTATCGCCAAACTCTCCCCCCCCCCTACCAACCTAGCAAGACAATACAGATAGATGGTTGCCGGTTGTGATGTTTCGGTGTGTGGTCTCTGTAAATTATCTATTGGTAAAATCGGTCCAGCAATCATGTGTGAAGCATTTTGTGCTGATAAGTGGTTTCATACCACATGTGTAAAAATATCATCATCAGACATGAAGAAAATTGAAGAATTGGGTGAACATTCAAAGTGGTATTACTCGACTTGTGACTTTAGGTTAGGACAGTGTCGTGATTCTAACTTGAAATGAGAAGATGTTTTCAACGTTGCTATTAATGTTAACAAAATACTAAACAAACTAAATGTAATGGATTTTGAAAATAAAAAATTTCGTGATCAATTGGACATTGTTTTGGAAAAACAGTTCAAAAATTCTCAAGATTCTCAAGCATGTTCAACTAATACATGTCGTAACAAATCCATGCAAGATAAGTTTGATGCTCAAGCTAACACAATTTCTGATGACGAACTAAATAGCTCGAATAAAATTATTATTTTTATAAGTGATGTGAATGTAATTGATGTACCATCCAATACTGTTCAAAAGGTTAGAGAAACTAACACATCTTCAAAACAAGTAAGTGACTACAACTTTGAATTATTACTAAGCATGAATTTAAAAGACAACTCCCAATGTAGAATTTTAACAGATTCAAGACAGTCTCTTGTTCATAGTGTTCAAGACAAAATTAACGACCTTAAGACAATTCAGTCTGAAACTCTTAGTACAATTCTTGAAGAATTAAGTCGACTAAACACTGGAATTATCAACTTGAATAGGAGAGTGAATTCTTTTGAAGAGTGTAGTGCTTTGTCATCTAGTTAGAGTAGTAAGAATACCACTAATTTTAATCCACCGGTTGTAAATCGGACTAATAATAAATCTAAAAATTCTGATGAGTTAATGCAAGCTCATGAAGGAAACTCAATGAATCCTTCTGTGACAGAAGGTAAAAAATGGAATGTGGTCGCAAAGCGAAATAAATTCAAGATACACAACAGTGAGACTAATATATCAGATAAAAATAAGCATGCAGTTTTGCATTCAAATGAAAGCAGTGGCTTGACAAAACCTAGTGGGTACAGTAATAACAGTACTAATGGTAGAAGTAAGCCTACTAATGAGGTCGGTGTTGATGCATCTGTCAATAAGAGTAACAGTTTTAATCATATTGTGGGTAGTGGAACGAGTACATCCAAATTGATATCAGCCCAAAGGAAGGACTGGATTTTTGTTTCCAAGTTGGCAGTGGATACTAAATGTGAGGCTGTTTCTTAATATGTAAAACAATTTATTTCAGGTGAAATTTTGTGTGAGGAGGTGAAATCAAAGTTTCCTACTTACAAATCATTTAAAATAGCAGTTGATGTAGGTAATAAGGACAAAATTATCAAATCTGAGATATGGCCTGAAGGTGTACTTGTAAGTAGATACCGGTTCCAGAAACAACCACAACCTAAATCCAAGCATTTTTTAGGCCAAAAGAAAAATTAATGTGTTCAAGACCTTCTCCTTCCAATCAATTCAATGACTTGAATAATGTGACAAGTGCAACCAAAAAAAAGGACCTGTGGATCTGTTTCATAAAAGTTCAGTGTCTACGCACCAAGCTTGAGTCCCTTGAACTCCTGTGTGAGGAGGTGTCACCTGACTTTCTGTGCATATGTGAGCATTGGCTCAAGCACTAAGAAACTGAGTTCTATCACAGTATTAGCAGTCTAGGTTTGTCAAGTATACACTGCAGGGATACCATGAGTTGTGGAGGTACTGCTGTTTATGTGGAGGAGAAACTAAAGTCTGAAGTAAGAATTGTTGATTTAAAAAGATTCAGTGTAGACTCTGTCATTGAACTGTATGCAGTGTTGTATTTGAGTTGCTCACTATTAATTTTAACAGTTTACAGATCATCAAATGGTGATATCAATTCTTTCTTTGACATGTTGGAGGATTGTCTAGGTCATCTGAATGCTCTACAGTACCAGATAGTTATGTGTGGCGATTTTAATATACATCTGGAGGAGTATGGTGTTTTGGAAAATCGATTCACAGTTCTTCTCAGGAGCTATGGTCTTATCATCGGCAACAGGGCCCCAACTAGAGGAACCGCTTGTTTGGATACAGTTGCAACAATGCTGGATTCATGGGACTATGTTGTTGAAGTGATTGAACCAGTTGTGGCAGATCATCAGGCCCTGCTTATAGATGTTGGCCTATCCAAAGCAGAAAGAGTCAATCCTGAATGGTTCTGTAAATACAGGTTCACACATAGGAGAACTGATGAAAACAACTTACCTGTTTTTGCTGGAATGCTTGGGAGAGTCAACTGGAGTATCTACATTAATTGTGATTGGAGAATTTCTTTCAGTAATTTCTTCCAGAGGTTCATGAGTATGTTTGACGACTTCCTCCCAAAAAGAGTGAGGCGGTTTACTGGGAGAAGAAATGAACCCTTCAGTCATGTTGATAAGTCATGGTATACAGCAGACTTGGCTAGTATTAGAACACTTGTTATTATTGCCAACAATATGTACAAGAATGTTGTAACTGCAGAGGAGAGAAACAAGTTCTATTCAGCTTACCTCAGACTGAAGAAGATATATCAACCGGATATTGTCAACTCAAAGAGCATCTGGAATGAGGGTCGTATTAGGAATGCTCCAAACCCATGCTAGGCAGCCTGGAATTTTATCAACAGCTCCAAAAGCGAGAAAGTTGTACTGTCAGGATGTGCAAGTCCTGATGACTTCAACAATTTCTTTATTCACACAGTGGCTGGGATAGTGGAGGCTCTCACCGGTTCACCTGATGATGCAGTGAATCATGTTCCTGTCAGTGTTTGCAGTTTTGTGAAGTGGGAGAAAATTTCCCCTGTAGACCTGATAAAAATAGTCAAGGGATACAAGAGCTCAACAAGTCCTGACATCTATGGAATCTCAACAGTGGTATTGAAGTCAATAGTTGATGTTTTAGCTGTTGTTATAGTTGATGACTGCTTAGATTCTGGAGTTTTTCCCAAGGAGCTGAAGACATCAAGGACAATTCCAATCTTCAAGAAAGGTGAACCTGATGAATTGTCAAATTTCAGGCCAGTCTCGATAATTCCTGTATTTGGCAAACTCATGGAATTGGTGATGTATGTTCAGCTTTCACGGTATTTTTAGAGTAATTCCATCTTCCAACATCACCAGTATGGATTCCGTCAGGGGAGATCAACCACGGGAGCTGTGCGGTATTTAGTGGAGTCGGTTCTTGGGGCAATGGAGGGCAGGCAGTCGGTCTCAGTTGCTTTGTGTGATTTGACCAAGGCATTCGACTGTGTCTCGCATGACATACTATTGGGTAAAATGAAGAGGTATAGGATAAGTGGAGTTCCCCTGAAAACCATGGAGGATTACCTCTCCAATAGAATACAGGTCACATCGGTGAATGGTGCGGAATCACGGTCGAAGGAGGTGATCTATGGAGTGCTGCAGGGATCGATTCTTGGTCCTCTGTTGTTCCTTGTATTCATCAACGACTTCAGTGTGCATGGAAGAGCCTTATTGTTTGCTGATGATACCTCCCTGCTGGCCCAGGATGAGGACCCCCAAACTGCTGTTGCCCAGTCTAATCTTCTTGTAGAAGAGGCTTGCCAGTGGTTTGAATCAAACAAACTGTGTCTAAAAGAGGGGAAAACACAGAACCTGTTATGCACCTTAAGGCGTGGTCAGGCTCATGGTGAGGCAGAGGTCAAACTCTTGGGTTTTGTGATTGACCCCACTCTATCATTGGATCGACATATTGGCATCCTGTGCAATCGACTGGCCAGGGTGACGTTTTTGATGTGGAAGCTGAAGCAACATGTGCCTGCCAACTACTTAATTACAGCCTACCATGGGCTGTTCCATAGTCATATAAGCTACAGAATAGTACTATGGGGCCATGCAGGTAGCTGTGAAAGGATTCTCCTTCTACAGAAGAAAGTTCTTTGTGTCATCACGTCATCGCATTACCTGGAGCACTGCCAGCCAATCTTAAAATGTCTGAAAATACTGACAGTGTACAGTCAGTACATGTATAGCTCCCTACGGCTCCTAAGGAGTTAGGTTCATGCCTACCAGGAGAGGGGCCAGCTGCACCACCACAATACCAGGAGATGGGGCAACATTGACCTGCCCTACTCTAGACTATCGAAAGCACACGATTGCTACCCCTTACGGATGCTAAAAAATTTTAACAGACTGCCAATTTGTGTTCGTGAGCTGGAGTATGGGAAGTTTTGTAGGCTGGTACGTGAAAAACTCATCAACTACCCTCTCAGGGTCACTAGTCGGCCCAAAAATTTTCCAGAATCCTGACTATGCTACTTCTCTTTCTACACAATCTTTCATAGTTGCAATTTGACTTACAAGCTACAAAATTTCTCAAGTCTCAAAGAGGATAGTGATTAAATGGGCATGTGTAGAATGAAAAATACAATAATAACTTAAATTCAATAAAATATAATTTTATCTTTTCAAGGAAAAAGAGCAGAATCAAAAACCAAGCAAAATAAATTTGTCTGAAAATCAGGCTTGTGCGTGGGTATGTCCATGGTGGGATAGAAATGGATCCAGTTTTGGGTGGGCTCAGAACTATAGCTTTGAATAAAATTATAGTCATATTTAGCAGGAGTCGGCTTCACCCATTCAACTGGAATAGCAGATACATATCTGATCTATAATAATTTAATAGTACAACCATGGGATTAGTATCCCATTACAGATTAATAGTAAGATTCCTGCAGGTCAAGATTACTCTAAAAAAAAGAGGAATTAAAAAAATATATACCACGGTAAACGTCAAGTCAATAATTGAGTTGTCCATTGGATCCCGTCATTTAATTTTAAGAATCTGTGAATGACGTAGTATTTAGTGTTTATATATATAGCTATAGTGTAGTCCACATTATAATGGTGGTGTTTGATTAGCAATGGTATTGCTATCTTTGTCTATCATTCAACAAAGCGGATAGCGCTATCTCTTTCTCGCTTTGTTCTGTTGCCACATTGTCTTTCGACAATGTAGAATTTAATGACAATTGACAAGATCTTAATTATTATGAAAATTCATTATGAAATTAATTCTTTCCTAATAGAATATAAATGATTATTTCGAACGAGAATGAACAGTTAATATTACATCAATATAGAACAGGTAATATCTATAGAAGGCAGAGGATCGGCAACGGTGTTCTATATTATTCTCCACTACCATTATAACGTGGACCTCACTATAGTTCATAAAATCTCCGCAATGAGCGCTAGTTATACTTTCCGTAACTTCGTGAGCACTCCATGTACTTTACACTCTATGAGAAATGTCAAGCTGTTATCAGTAATCAATTACTTTGGTTATGTTTTGATTTTCTTTTTATCAGAATGATTCAAATCTTTATTTGTTTAGCTAATTATTGATGACTTGTTGAATTTTTAAAGGCCTAAAACGTTATTGCATACCTCAGACAATTTATTGTACTCAATACAACTTACAAAAAAGGTCAAGGTCTACCTACAATCACCTCAATGATAAGCTAATTAGTGATAGAAAAAACTGGTCGATTCTACACGTTCAAAAGGACGTAACGTTCAGGAAAATGTAAGTTTTAAATACTTTTCTGCTACATTTGATTGTTAATAGTAAGCTTGCTCGTCTCAAACAACATTGAAGTGTACTGGGATGTAAAATCAGCATTGATAAAAGACAGTTTACACTGTTTAGTGTGTTCATGTCTTATTATTATTAGGTTGGAACAAGAGTAATACCTATTGATATATACGTTTTTCTATAAGGCATTTGATATGTGCTTCTAAAAATCTTGTATCAACTTATATTTTAGAGTTTGCTAACTAAATAATCTGAGGAAAACTGCAAAATGAAGATAGATACAGGTACCTTAGATAGATAGATATTTTATTTCAAAGACCTCTGATTACTTTAAAATCAATACGGTTGGCTACATATCAATTGTCGAAATAGTATAATTAATATTATAGTAATGAATATTAATCAAAATCAAAGTTCTTGTGTTCTAGACTACATCTCAAATCTTATCTTACAGATGCTATGTCTAACTATAGACTATTAGATAATCATTCAAAGCACGCAAACATTAGTTAACCATTAATTAAATTGAGAATAAAATTCAATTTATCTTCTATATATTACCTCTTGTCTGATGAATATTCAATGGGTTTAAACAACTTTTGACATGACATTTTTCAACAATCAGGTTTTAATGTTAAATGCTGTCTTTCTTGTTCTATATCTTTGAGTGTATTTTCAGGGACCTGTTGAAGAGTATGCTTTTGGTTTCGGAAAAGGCAGCAAGAATAGCCAGATCGATCCGCCATGACAATCACCTACTGTCACTGCTAGTCGAAGAGAAAACTGGCTGCAAGAAAAATCCAAGATTCAACAAAGATTTCAAAACCATAACTGATGTTTTGGTGCAAGAGGTTGTCAAGTTTGATTTGAGTCAGAAGGTGAGTTTTTCTGCTGAAATTCTTTTAAATTATGCTGCATTTATTGGACTTGGTTGATGGAGGTAAGCCTATGATGATGGGAAGACCAAAAATAAACATTTATTTCTAGGGTGTTTTTCCAACCACCAGTAATTATTTGGAAAGCTCTACCTATAAGTGGAGTTGACAAGATTCAAGATTCATTTACTGTCAGAACACTTCAACAAATGCAATACATAGCATCAACAATTCAATAAAAAATTCTAAAATATAACAATAAACGTTAATAGTCATCATAGTCACATCGTAATATATACAAAAAATAAGATGAAGATCAGCTTTGTCAGCCTAGCCTTAGGTAGTCACTGATATAATATAATACTGCTAATCGATGTGTCAATTACTTCCTAGGGCCAAGGATTACTCTTATATCACTATCAAAAACGATTTGGGACTCTCTGTTGTCCTGTCGAATACAAGCTGTACAATGTTGTTATGTCCTGGATAATAATAATAATGAGTTTCTGTTCATGGCGTGGTCATAGGTATGGCCACAAGTGAACAAGTCAAGAACATAAAAAACTGTCATAAGACAGGTCAAGAACAAAATTACACAAAAAGCAGCAAGCAGAAGAAGCAGCAAGACTAATGCAAGAAGTATCTACTTACAGTCTGAGGATCACAATCATAGAACTCCCTCAGAGAATAAAATGGGTTCTCCTGAAGGAAAGCCCTCAGTCTCCTCTTCAAGACCGTCTCTGGCGGGTCCTGGCTGAAACTGGCAGCTTGTTCAAAATACTCTTGACGCAACCGATCCAGCCTTGCTGATATTGGTGAAGAGGAAGGTGATTCAGGTAAAAGATCATAGGAATCTGAAGAGTGCATACATTGTAATGGTTGACATCATAGATAAAAAATAGTATTAGAAAATGGTATAGAGCGATCATGCTCAAACTTTCACTGTTAACTCAAGCCGATAGTTCTTTATGGTTTTGCACAAATAAGATCAAATTGAATCAGAGCAAAACCCAAGAGATGCTGTGTACACTGGCCTGAACAGTGGTTGTCAGTGCTACTCCTGTCACCTTGCTTGGTTTCAGTATGGACACCAAATTGTCATGGGAACCTCACATCATCAGAGTATGTAGAAAACTTTCTAGAGTGGTCAATCTGCTCCGTAAAATGAGAGGACTTCTGAGTTCCCATAGACTGCTCATGCTGTGTTCAGCTGTCATATCTTGTATGGAATACTTGTGTGGAGTCATAATGCTCATGCTAAGGACATTCTCCTGCTTCCAAAAAAGGCACTTCGTGTGATGACTTATAGCAAGTTTGATGCTCACTGCCAGCCCATATTTCAACGTCTGGGCATCCATACTGTGTATGGAATTTACATACTAGCATCACTCTTGCACGTCAAAAAACACCAGTCTACGTTCTCAAGAAGAGAGGAAGTGCACACCTACAATACTCGGGGGAGGATCAACTTGGATGTTCCACGCCGTCGACTGTCTAAGGTCAGGGATTGTTTTCCGGTGCTGGCAATCAAGATGTTTAACTGCCTGCCACACTCAGTGAAGGGGCGCTTACCTACCGCGTTCAACAACAAACCTATCAAGGTGGCTCATTGGGAGGAGCTTCTATTCTTTAGAGGATTTTTTCAATGATGACTATGCTGGTCTGTGACGCCGCCATCTATGTGTAAAATACAGTTTCAATTTTTGACACGATCTATCCGGGGAAGCCTGGTCATCGATCACGATATTGGATATAGAATTTTGGGTGAAGCTATATGACGCTGGTATACTCTCATACTTGCCACACTCTCAATCAGTAATAATGCACCATACTCAGCTTGAGTTAACAAAAAAAAGGCTTGAAATTTTGAACATAAATAATGACCTATACCATGGGTTGTCTTCTTATGCTATATTTTCTTTATGATAACATTTAACAGTTGTTATATTCGAAAAATGAAATTTTTCACCTTATGGCTGCCCTTTTACTTCATATTTATGTCTATTGAATAAAAAACAATAATAAACAATTACTCACTAGTCACTTGAAATTGGTCACTTATTGGAATCTTCCACGGAATGACCCTCCTCATAATTATAATACTTATAAACTCCATATTTATCCTGTATTAAAATCATTTTCAACATCGAAATCCTCCTCCCAACTAGTACTGAATTTTTCTTCCAGTTTCCTGCTCTGACTGGCCACATCTATGGAGAGGAAAACAACGAAATCGGACTGAAAACTGGTGAAAAAGTTTATCTGAAGATAGACACGTCAAAGGAGAACACATTCAACCTGCTGGAAACACTGTGCGACAGTATAGCTGCGCAACTCCTTGCAGATATTGTCCATAAGGAGGTTCTACTGGAGGAACTTCCTGGGAACGTTTTTTTGCCGGAGTTATCAGTGGATCTTCCTCTGGAAGAAATGGCCATTTGGATTGATCCTATCGGTAATTCATCATTTTTCAAAACTGTATTACGTGTTTCAATGCTCCAACTGTTTAGTTCTCATTTCTAGAAAATAAATTTATTTTATCATTCAGTACTAAACAAACTTTCATAAGAGTACCACAGGCTTACGCCCAAACGATCCCAATTCTAGTTCATACAATAGTCCAAATTGACCATATAAATAAATTTCTGAAAAATACATTAACCATACCGTATCGATAATTAATATACAGTATTTAGAGCTTTAAAGGCAGCATAAAAAATAATTTGTGATTTGGAAATTGATTCGGATGAAGTAACTTGAAATTAAATGCAGACTCTCTCTTTATAAGAACATTCCATCCTTGTTACAAATTTTCATAACAAGTTGTGCAGAACTATTTGTCCATGATAACTTATCTAAAATACTGCCCTCCATTCCAATACTATTAGCTTCATCACTTTTCCCCTTTTATACAACATACTTAATTTTCAAATTTTTTGCACTTCCCATGTTTAAATTGAAATCTACTTTTATTTCGGATTGCACGTTTTTTTCAAATTTGGAAAAATAATCTTTGTCTTTCTTGTGTATGATCAATAATTTCACAATGAACGTTCTACTCATGAACATTCCCCTCTATATTTTTTAATTGTAGATTCTACTGGCGAATACATCAACCCTAGAACGGAAAAGGATGGAGATGTCTTTACGGCAGGTCTACATTGTGTGACAGTATTGATTGGCGCCTTTTCTAGGGAATCTGGCGTCCCTGTGATTGGAGTTATCAACCAACCATTCCATACAGCTCCTGATAGTACAGAGTGAGTACCTATTCTTTCCACTTAATTTGAGTTTCTCTTCTAATTCTGCTGCGATGATTTATTGATTAAACTTTTTATTCATTTAATATATCTGTTCAATGGCAAATAGCTTCTCTATGAAGCTAATGAGAAGTTGATGATGAGGCATTTACAGTAGGAGAAAATAATTCTGACGTGTTGGATATTTTGGATACATGTATTCAGCTGTGAATGGAAGGTACTCGAATCATCCATCCATCATACCTGTTACTTTGAAAAAATCTTCACTGTGCTTCGCAAAAAGAGTTGAAGGTCTATGAATCTTTCTACAAAATTACCCCTAAACTATGTCTCTATAGAAAGTATTAGACAAGCTATCCCATGAATAATGAACATTGATACGTTCACATTTTTCAGGTGGATTGGTGATGTTATTTGGGGATTGAATTTTGGAGAAACTAGTATATGCTCCCTCCAGGAACGGACAGCTTCTAAGGTAACTCTTCAAATAGTTGAATCATAATTGTCTATAATATAATTTTGTCAGGCCCAGTGCTATAAATGGGCAGACTGGGCATTTGCCCAGGGTGCCAAATTTTTGAGGGCACAAATAAGAGATGATGAAAATAATTTAGAGAATCAGAATACCCAAAAAAATATCTGACACAAGATTTTTAAAAATGCTTAGAACAGGGGCCTGTTTCATAAAAATTTAGAAGTCCTGTAATACAGGAACAGCTGATTTTATCGGCTATATTGAGCAAATAATTGGAATGGTGATTCTCCTGTAATACAGGACTTGCAACTTTTATGAAACAGGCCCCTGAGCATGTAAATATAATACAGGCTACCGGAAATGTAAAATGTAAATACTGTATTAAGAAACATGAGAATTAAAAGCTGATATCTCTTTTGAAAATTTAACTGATAAGATTTAAATACCATACTCTCTGCTCTTGTTCAAAAAGAATCACAGAAAGAGGCCATACTACAAGCTGCGAACAAACTATGCCTCCTACCCTAATCACATAAAAATTGAATTTGAAAATGAATGTCTGCACTTGAAATGTATGGAGAAAAGGAAGAACTTGGTGGAATCCATGACGTGTTTGAATAAATTATAGAACATGAATTGAAGTTTACTTTCTCAAATCTTGAAGTAGCTGTTAGAATATTTTTCCAAGCAGACTATTTTTCTAAGCAGAGTCACCAACTGCTCTGCAGAGAAAGGATTTTCCGCTTTGAATCGTCTGAAGAATGTTAAGAGTTTTACAGTTTTGTGTTTGAAAGACGTGATCTTGTTATTCACTTCATAAGTTATAAGTGACATCGATTATTTGCTTTTACATTATAGTTATAATGGGGACGCCAGTAGAACATTTGCCCAGGGCGTCATTCACCTAAGCCCGGGGCCTGAATTTTGTAAAACGAGAATGGCTAACTAGTATATAATTACTAGATAAAGTAATAGAGAATGGAATTCTGATTCAAACATAGAACAAGGTGACCAAATAGTGTTTGTCCAGTGTGTGCAAGTGTTTATTTATTGCAGTACAAGATACTGATTTCCTATGAAACATGCCCCTGGAGCCTGAACATTTTCTCATACACATTTGGGAACCATTTCTCTTCAGTGTTGGGATGTATCATTGAATTTTAGAAGCTCTTGTGTTGAACAAATAATATAATACAAGACCAACTAAATCTAATATGCCCATACACCAGATCTGTCCAGTTTTTCAAGTAGGTATCCAAGACTGTTACATTTCAAATTATGCGTGTTAGCAAATATTACAGTCAGCTTTTCCTGTTTTATTGAACTTGTCAATTTGTTATTTCGTTTTGTGCGTGTAAAGCGACTTGAGCATAAATTCAAAATTTTAGTGTTCAGTGATTAGACTCAAAATTATCAATTTAATCGCAAAAATCACATAACCTCTAGACCATTCATGGGGGTTGAAACAGTTTTGGTCAGATGCCTTTTGATTTTTCCCGATTTGTACTTATTGTAAATAAATCACCAAATGAATAAATTCTTTTAAAACAGGTCCCAATACAATTTCTCAATTTAAATATTTATGGAACTCACATTAGTATTTACTTCTTTGTGGGTAATGTGGTGAGATTATGACATAATCTAAAATCCATGCGCTTGACAGGATTCGAACCCACAACTGTTCCTACGCCACCAGTCTGCAGTCCGCATTCCATAATATTTTTCTGCATTACTCTTGTCTTTTCTGTTCAATTTAATACTATATATTTTTATTCTATAGTTTATTTATAGTACATTATATTTTATAGAATAGGTATTTCTATACTCTGTATCACTATCCATCTTTATCAAGTAGAAGAACAGATATAATTTACATCACATAGACGGTTGTCTCCAATTTTTTTGTCATTTTTTTCTAATAATTGAAGAAGCCTTATACCACTTCTATTAATATTGAAAAAATTATTATAAAATATACTTACCTACTTACTTACTCCATGGAGCTACAGCCCATCTAGGACCTTGGCCTATCCACTCCTCTCTGGCAGCAGCCTTGCGTCTCCATCCCCAAACGCCTATTTTCCGAGGATCATCTTCTACATTCTCCAGTCAGCGCTTGTGTGGACCTCCTTTCAGCCTTCTTCTACCTGGGTTTTCTCTGAAGACTCTTCTAACGACTCTTGAATCGCTCATTCTTTCTACATGACCCAACTAGCTCAAGCGTCTTTTATCTCATGTGCAATAGGAGGATTTCTGTACAGGTCACGCTTCCCTTGATTCGAACAAAGTCACCATTCTTCATCAATACATACTGGACCGTATATTCTTCTCAGAATCTTTCGTTCCCATATACTCAGTAGGTCTTCATCTTTCTTTTTCAAAACCCAGGTTTCTGCCCCGTACAACATGATAAAATATAATTTTTGTAATTATTCGCAGGTTGTGATAATAAGCGCGAGCGAATCGGATGATATCAAGAAACGACTCTTGGATTCCGGCTTCAGGCTAATAGAAGCTGCCGGAGCGGGCTACAAGCTGCTCTCGGTAATTCAAGGTCAAGTCAACGCTTATGTCATCAGCAAGAGCACCACATTTTTCTGGGATACTTGCGGATGTGATGCTATCCTCAGGTCACTGGGAGGTGGGATTGTATCCTATCAAAAGGCACTTTCTGGAAATTTGAACAATTTTCTGTCATACTCGAACATTTCAGATCCATGCAACCATGGTGGTCTTATCGCTTATACAAATCCGAAAATTCTTGACGAAATTGTTGATGCTTTGAAGAAATAGATATTTTTATAGATGGTATACACACACACGAGACACACCAATACAAACTGCCTATATAATTATATTTGTATTACTGAAGCCATGTTTTCCAATGAATTTTCCTTTTATTGAGCAGAAATAAAAACCGTGGAAAAAGCATGGTTCCTATGGCTGTGTCCACACATTGGCAGACCAGCATTTTCCTGCTGATGTGTGAACACTCTCATAAGAACCAAGGGTTTCTACTGGCTGTGTTCACACATTGACAGACTAGAATTTGACTGCTGATGTGTGAACACTCCCATAAGAACCAATGGTTTCTCCTGCTCAGCATAACATAAATTCATTGTAAAGCACGACTTAACAAGGCATTCCATGAATTGTTCGAATTCTTGTGATCTAATTAATAATTACAAAGGAACACCCTATTTATTGATATCTTAAAATATCTATAAAAATTGGACTAGAAGTATTCCAAAATGGAGAATAATTATTAAGAAAACACGCTTCTAGAACTAGTTATAATTTTGATTCAAGAATATTCAAACATAACATTCCAAACACTTGTGAAGAATGGACCATTCTAATGTGATACATCTTTTATTATTTTAATCAGAGAATGACAGTTAATCACTGTTCTTTTTTATAGGTTTTACATGTTTCAATCAGAAGAGATCTGATTGCGCGAACTATTTTATTGATCGACTTTTAGTATTATTTATCGAAGTTTTTTTCAGTTATCGTATATGATACTTTAACATCTTGTGAGACCGAACTACCCGATTGTAACATTACAGTGTTATGTTTTCATTACAATGAATTATTGTAATGAACCATTGTAATGAACCAAATGCCAAGTAAAGGAATTGATAGCTTTTCATCAACAAAAATCATTTTAACCTTACAGTTAATTTTATTTCATAAAATTAATTTTATTTTTGTAATCATTTTATTTTAATTCACAGAACACATTTTACAGAAGGTATTTAATTTTTTAGTCTAAATGTTGAACAGTATAGCCTACACCAGTTTCACCCTATTGGATTATAGGTAGAAGAAAAATGAGATAGAAGCATATCTTAAAACATAAGGCATTTTCCAGTTACTTTCTATTGTTTTAAATGATCAAATATTTTTCCGATTATCTGTAGTCTATATTTTTAACAATATATATTAAATGGCCTACGTCAAATCATCATTCATTATTATTCAGTATTTTTCATTTTACTATTTATCTCATCATATTTTTTATCACCATAGAAGATAAAGTGGGCCTATCATGATATTGAGAAGTATTAAAACATTTTTAGATCCTAAGAATATCTTAAGAAACTAGAATCATATTTATTGAGAGTACTGTCATTTAGTGAGTTTTTTATGCATGTTAATTTCTAATTCAGTGAGTCAGAACGTTAGCTTTACCTGAGAAATATGCCTTAGTCAATCCACCTTATCGATGTTGTATTGTGAACATAGTACAGTATTCATTATACCAATTTAGAATATTGTAGTTTGTTGAAGTTTATTGTTATAGATGTTGTGCAGTCTATACATTGTTTAGTTTATGTATAAGATGACCTTACCATGATGGGTTTTGTTGACTCTTAGAGAATATAAGGCAACGAGTATAATAATTGTTATTACTTATTAGCAATCATATAGCTCGATTTATATTAGTCTGTTGGATTGTTGATGTTATTATTATACAATGTATAATGAAGCTACCTTATAAGTGACAAATATATTTATATAGTGAAACCAAAGATAGATATCAAGAATTAATTTCTTGAGGCGTATTATCTGTAACTTGAGTATTGAGACATTGAATTATTGTTTAATATTTAGCTAAATATATTTTATATATTTCAGCTAGTAATTAGACCAACGGCCGGTTGCACAATTGTCAATTAATGATTGATCTTTTATTAAACTATGTTTCTAGTATTCAGCTATCAAACTTTGTTCGACTTTTGTGCAGCAAGCCTCAATTATTGCATGATAGATTAGTTGATGGATGTTAGTCCAACTAGTAACTATTTTTGTGAAACATAAAATTGACAATAATATTAAAATGACAGTATTCAAATTCAAACATTCAAAATTGAGTATTTATTTCAAATTCTTATTCCTAAGTTCTTTTTTGAATTGTAGTCCTATTAGAAATCTGCCTTTTATGATATTTCGGTAGATATCTTTTGGCTTTATAGTGAAGAAGATGGTTCAATCTCGACAGTATGTTCTAGATGATGAAGCTTTAGCAGTAATAGAGAAATGTGCTTGCGTTTTTTACAGTCTCTCTGTTTTTGTTCAATGACAAATCAGCTAATAGAAGAAAGTATAATATAAAATGTATTGTGAGAATATTAAGGAAGTGTGTACGACCTCATTTTTTTAAAATAGGTACTTGAATAGACTAGTTGTTTTAAATAACTTAATGTTTGTAGTTTATATTACTTTTATCTTTCATTGTAGTATTGCAGTTGATTTAGACCTATATCCCTACTATTAGTATTAGTAGGTATGAATTTCATTATAGATTTGCTTATCATTTTGTATCATCAAAACTAGTATATTTCTAATCGATGTTGAACGTTTCTTTTTAATTGAGTGCACCAGATTACACTTATTACAGTATTAGTGATCTTGCTGACCAAATTAATTTAAATTTTACTTTACAAGATACCGTATACTGTTTTAAAATGTAAATTGAATCAAATAAGTAGACATTTAATATATTGGATGAAACTAATTGGATGAAACTAAAATTTCTGTAAATGATTCAAGTCAAGACATAATCACTCAGGTATTTTAGCTAAATTTTATTAGGTACCAGCTGGCCCGGCGAACTTCGTACCGCCAAATAGTTATAGTCTGTGTGAAATAAGTTGAGACTTGGCCCTACATCTGAAGAAATTACAAGGTTGCCAATTCGTGTAAAATTGCAAATTTCCAATTCAACGTCAGAATTGGATGTAGAATATCATCCCCGACATCTGGGATGATATTCTACATCCAATTTTGACGTTTGAAATTTGAGAAAGTTGCAATTTTACACGAATTGGCAAACTTGTAATTTCATCGGATGGAGGGCCAAGTCTCAACTTATTTTACACAGACTATAATGCATCTCATGACAAACTTTAGTTTGATACACATCTGAGGAGGCGCGATGCGGCATTTTGCATTCAGGTGCTTCTTGCTTATTAGCTTGGATGGAAGAACTCACACACACTGAATCGGGTATGGCGTGGAACGGTGTGATAAGGTAATCTCCGTAAGATCAACACTTTGTATCACCAAGCCGCGCCTCCTCAGGTGTGCTTAGCCTTAGCTTAATCTTATGCACTATATTTTTATGAAAATTATCCAATAATCAGTATTTACATTTATATCTCAATATGGAATATCCTATTTGCAGTTATTATTTTTAGTTATAGTTGAATGTAGCTTTCTGGGAATTGGATGGTATATCTCCTTGCTGCTGATTTCCCCGTGCATATTCTAAATTTACAGCATTACAGAGTTCTACCAGTACCTACTATTACTTCAGGCCCCACAACTGATCTCTAATAAACTATGACGTCATCACATGTAGATCCATGATCTACTGGCGGTAAGCAAGCGAAATAAGAGCGCTGATGCTTGTTATCACATCTGATATATGGTAATCAAAAAAATTGGAATAATTACAAATTCAATTTTCATGGTCTCCATTTCAATGAATATGGTTTGTTTATCATTCTTCTAATATTCGTTTGTGAAAAGTAATAATGAATTTGGGGTTTTAAATCATGGGATACAGACTTTTGTGTACCTAATTGTCGCGGGAATTATAACAAGAAGTAATAGTAGGTATTGGTTCTACGACCCAAGTTTGGACGTCGTTCATACCGCGGCATTATTAGGAATTAAAATTTTGTGAATCAGTATGAAGAAAATTGAAAAACAGATCTACCGACGGCTGTTGGATGACTCAATGATTATAACAGCCGATTTTTATTTCTGTGTGTGGCCAGCCAATACCTACTATTACTTAATAGTAATAGTAGGTATTGGGCCAGCTCACAAATATTCTCCCATAAGGATTACATGCAAACTTTGAAGGACAGTAGGAAAAAGAGTCCTGAAGTCGGATTATAAATTTGATAGGCCATAAACCTGGTCTTGAACATAACGAACCAAACTAAAAAAATAATAGAGTTCGTTGCACGCATAAAAAAGTTATTGAATGTAACAAATTTGAGGCTCGATTTTTATTTATATAGATCTATTAAAATTGTATTTGGTCTAAAATGAATGTGAAAATTTGTTTAAGTTAGAGACAATTATTTTTAAAGAATTGTCTCAAAGAATTAACTTCCAACTTAATTGTAACTGAACAGCTATATATTTCATTTAATTAAATTAGATTAAAAACTCTGAATCATTATTACTGTATATTATCCTTTTCTGAAAAGAAAGCTAACAAGTTACCTAACAAACTATTACTCAGTTTGAATTTTACGCGCCGTCATTAGTACTCTTTTTAGTCAACAGAAAGCGCTAGATGTTCAATTCGCAGCTGTTGCAGGTGGGAACTGGCATGGAATGTAATGGCTGGCGTTCCTGCACAGCACAAGCAAAGAAGCAAACCACGGCCTGCTCCCTGCTGGCAGGCAGTGTGGGATTTGTCGTTGAGTCGGTTTGAAAGAAGTGAGGTTCTGTTTACGTTGTGAATATGCAAGTGTCAAATGATAAGCTTATTCTCGTGCAAAATGCTAAATTATCGGTTCGCTCGTTCATTTGTGCTTGTGATTTGTGTTTGTGTGATCAGTTATCAGTTTAAGGTGAACAGGTAAATAAAGGCAGTGTGTTACAACCTATCATGCCAAAGTTCGTAGGTATTCAAATGCATCACCTGCACATGATGATGCCTCTCAATAATTAGGACAATATTGTGAGTGTAGTTTGAATATGAATATCTATCGGTTCAAGTGTGTTGAAATCGTTTAAAATGAATTCGCGACCCAACTATCAGTCGTTCATGAACAATTCCATTGCAATTCGGCAGGAGATCCAACGGTTTGAAAGTGTTCATCCGTCGATTTATGCAATTTATGATCTTATTGAGCTTGTTCCTGACACCTTGGTTGCCCAGCAGATAAGGGACCATGTCGTCTGCATTGAAGGTTAGTACTTTTGTTTTAAACTAACAATTTTCAATAATTATTTTAAAATTGAGGTTAAGTTCTGTACACAGTAAGTTACAGACTACAGAACAAGAATTTGCTATTAATTTTTGTATGAGGGTTGGTTACTTCATAATTTATTGCACAGTGTTGCAATATAAGCTAAATTTTAGACATTCCAGAATGAGTATTTGATTATTTAAATCATAATAGTGTAAACAGAGTATAAAGATTGTTACTTGGATGCTGTCTCTTGTTTTCTGATATCAAACTCATTGAAGATTAATAATATTTTAATCTCATAGTTTACAGAGGCTGGGGGTTTGGACACAGAATACGTCCTTAAAATTATTGGGTGAGGAGGCTCAGAAATCAAACCTGGGTTTTAAAAAATATTTCAAGCAGTGATAACCAACATTTTTTATGGTGAAGTGGGGCAGAAGCTGAGTTTTTCTAAAATTTAGTCTAGAGTGGGGCACCCCTGAAGTAAATATAGAGGGCAAATGAATGTTGTTTAATAATGAAGAACTTTCAGGGAAACTTTTATCAGCGCTACATTAAATCAAAGAAAATAGGAATAGGCTAGTTTCAAGATTCCATATCTACATTCTCTAAAGATCTACTAACTCCATATATCCCATTCTCTATGATGTTTGATTATTAAGTTGTTTGATTATTGAAAGCTTTCTAATTTAATAGGTTGGTTACCTTATACCAACCTTTTGTGTGTAATCTGTAAACGACATTTTAAAGATGAGAGTTTTGGAGGTTTGGCAGCATTTAAAACAATGCAAATTTGTGCAGTTTTGTTTTTAAATCTATCAGTATTCTATTCAAGTGAATTAAAATCTTTATTAATCTGTTATATTTCATCATACATTATTAATCTAGATTCCAGTGTATCATCTTTCAAACTATGCTAGCCTAATTTATTTAGTTTATAGATAAATTTGATTTATAGATTCACCTTTCACAATAGAGTCTTGAAAGGTATTCAATATTCCACTAAGATTTTATTGTAATCTTATCAATGCTTACTCGTTATTTCAGACAAGTTCTTTATTCCTTATCGGAAATTTCTATATTTTTGTAAAAAACTCATCAATAATACTACTTTATTATCATGCTAGATTCAAATTTCGCTGATTACGGTACCTAAAAAATGTGTTGATAGCCTGCACTAAAGATTTGATCAAAATTTTTATTGTAAGTTGAGTTAAATGGTAATTTATATTTATTTACAATTCAATATTACATCCTCAATATAAATAAAATTAAAACAGAATTACAAATATTTCTAGACAGTATCTATCAATATCTCACAGTTTTGTCCTACCCAAGATGTTTATTAAAAAAAATTTGTTGGTAGTGTAATCTAAGTCGTGAAGCTCAAATTATATATTCAGGCGGTGGGAACTTCCCACCAACAAAAGCCATAAGAATTTACTTTTATAAAGGCCCGGTTACAAAATTTCTCCTTTGTTACATCTCCACTGATTGGTTGACTTGGCATAATTTAATTGAACAGACTTGTGTTACCGCGCCATGGAGATTTCTAAGTTGGCTAGGCTAGTTAAAATAGTCCCATATCAACTGTAATGTTTTTTATAGCTTTCTAATAATAAGTATTCAGCAGTGGTTTCCCTTCAATTAATGAATATATGAAAATAATGAAATGAATGTTTTAAACTGTTCAATGGTATGATACGGCATCAAAGTTTTCATCTTGAAAATATAATAATCGTGTGAGAATTGAACGATATGCTAATTATTAGCAACTCATTAGTCATTAATTTTTTAATAAACATTATCATCATTTAATACATTTGGAAACATTTTTATGCTTCAAACTTGAGCCTGCCATAATCCTTCGAATCAAATATATGCTCATCCCTAGGAAAGTAAACCGAACACTTTTATAACATATTGACCTCAAGCATAGGTAGGCTTGTAGCACGAGACAAGACTGCATTGGCTCAAGTTCGACTTCTGGTCGTGGCTGAGTTGGTTATGAATTTCGGTAAACACGAATGACCTTCATCGGTGTCTTGGTTTGCGGGGAGGGGGGCGTCACCTGGCTGGAATAGTATTTATTATCAAGGTCACCTCCTTACCGCTGATGACCTGCTATCTAACTTCTGTACAGTATAGATACTTTTCTATTATTTTATAGTAACTAATCATTTGGTTACTATTACCACTGACTCCCGATATTTGATTGCTGGATGGAGCAAACGTATGAAGTGATAAATATAACCTATTTTTGGACAATTTCCATTCAAATTTGGGAAAGGAACAGTTTTGGGCTTTAAGCCTGTTGTTCCCAATTATTCATAGTTAAGAATGATATTTTATCTATATTCAATAAAAAACGGCTGACTGCATAGAACTCCGTCTAGAGTAAGACTCACTTCAACTGCCATTATTTCCTATAAAATAACACCAATACTTCCATTTAACCATTGCTGACAGTGTAAAATGAATCTCACTACAGAATAATGAGTCAGGTTTTTGTTTGATTGCTAATGTTGGTCATTATCAATGACCTGTATAAACAATAATACTACGTTAACCTAAGACTGATCATTCTATATACCTCTAGCCTCTAGTACAGTAGTTTTTATTTATTAGAAAGATATAAGCTTCTGTAACTGTTTCACTCATTTTTACAAATCTTATACACTCCATAATCTCTCATCAAACACCCTAACCTTACCACTGATCACACACAGATCTGAATTTATGTAGGAATCGTCCTCAGCAAAAAATAAAATTGATTTAATATAAAAACAAAAAATGAGTTTAATTATTCCAAATTTATTCACAATTACCCTACTAGGAATTATAATATAATTTTGGAAAGAAATTCTCAATCAAGAACTGTCAAGCATGAATCCAGTTTTCAATAATCTTATTAAGACAATTCCATCAGGTTTACTTTTTCATGAAAATTGGTCTCTACTTAAATTCTACGTCAATATAATTACAAACTACTCAATGAATATTGTAAATTTTACTTCTAATAAACGATGATAACAAAAATCAAACTTTTTAACTACACTGTTTTCAAGCTATTAACATGATGGATTATTGTACTTTTTGTTCACAATCGATGTCTAAATATTCATGCAACTGATATTCTAGCCGCCTCTTGTTCATTTTACAGAATACAGTATTAATTAATTTTTTAGAGCTTCATGATTTTCAGTAATTTGACGAGTATGAGCCTATTGAATAATTAAATATGGGAGTTTATTGAGAAGTATTGGTGACCTAAGAACGGAATCGGGGTGTTGAAACTCAGATATAAAATTATTGAATTATATCCCCTTCACTCCATGTCATGGATTCATTAATACGGTTCATGAATATAAATATCATTGAATATTATGACAATAATGTTGCCAAAAGCCAAACGAAATTAAGTGTACTCATGGAACTTCACCTAGATGTAATTAGTTGTAGAATATGAAAAGTTGAAACCAGTTGATGATAATTGAGCTAAACACGTTTGAAGGTGCTAAGTGAAAACTGATAACATGTAATATTATTATTGCAGGCATACTTGAATGCATTGTTGAGGCGTTTACTTTCACTTTTCGCTTTTATTTGGTCGGACTGAGAGAATGAAGAGATTGTATTGTGTTGGTATTGCATTACAATGCGATCATCCGAATCTTATGTTTCTCAAGTCTGTGCACGTTCCATTTAATAGGAAATATGAAAGTTCCAAATCCGTCATTTTAATATGCTCGATGTTGGACAAAACTTGAAGTACATTGCTTGGAATAATTTGGACAAAAATCATTCCTTAAAGGCTTCAAACTCTTACATGATATGATTCGATTAGTATCTTACACTTGAGTATTTTGATCTTCTATTAGAGATTTTATTGTAAAACTTGTAGGGCCGGTTTCCGAGCTCGAGATTTAGCTAAGTTCTAGACTTTAAACAGCTGGAGTCAGAAAATTTGCTTTCCAAAACGGGGCGTAGTCGCAGTCCACGTTTAAATTAAATTTCGAAAAAGTAGAAAATTGAGCACAAAATAAAATAAAGAGAAAATAGTGTAAAGTTTCAGCTATTTTGAATTATTTAGGAATGTTTCATTTCATCAAAGAAAAACGTTTCCTATTATAGAAATGAGAAAATAAAGATTATTTATTAAAAACTGCTACTACGCCCCGTTTCGGAAAGTCAATTTTCTGACTCCAGATGTTCAAAGTCTAGAACTTAGCTGAATCCCGAGATCGGAAACCGGCTCCTACTGCTATTTTTCTCTGTAAAATTGGTGTTGCAACGTTGGAAGTTGGATAAATGGGTAAATATTGTACTAGGAGATACAATT
This sequence comes from Nilaparvata lugens, assembly GCF_014356525.2. Classification (NCBI taxonomy): domain Eukaryota; kingdom Metazoa; phylum Arthropoda; class Insecta; order Hemiptera; family Delphacidae; genus Nilaparvata; species Nilaparvata lugens. The sequence continues at coordinate 45,669,206 of NC_052511.1, read as the reverse complement.
TTTTGTTTATTTGGCCTTGTAATTTAGTTCTAAAATGCAGAATAATTTGGAAAAATGTGAAATTTAATTCCACCAACGGAGCAGATTGAAATGATTGATTTGCACTTTATCTCTCAATTTTGAAAAACTTTGTTCCATACATATCTCCACAAACAGGTGCTGCTCCTCTTCTAATGTTCCTTGCATTCTCTTATTCTGTTCATCTCGCTTTGATTCTTTTATCTATTCTATTCATCCATCTTTATCTATGTTTCTTCTCTAAGAAAGAGGAGAAGGGCATCTGAAAACGTTGTACTATCTCCAAAATCAAATTATTCAATTCACCCTTTTCAAATATTGAACAAATATGAGGTGTTCTCTGCTTTTCACGTATATCTGTGAACCAGCGAAGTCCCGCACTTCACTGACTTCGCTTCTCTTAATATTTTCAGATAACAATGTACTTGGGAATTCACTGATTAGACGGAATGTTAGTGAGATCTAGAAAGGATAGGAGCTCGCTTCGTAACGAAGTGGAGAACTGGAGAAGTGCTCTTTGCTTTCGTGTTCTGTTCGGGAGCCAGAAATCCGTTTTGGTCGAACGAAGAAAGGAATTTTTCAGTAGGCGACGCATTGAATTTTCCATGGCTGAGTCTTCTGTGTTCTCCGGCTCTCAGCTCGCAGGCTGTGGAGAAAAGCGACTATTTCCCTTCAGTCGTTGGGCTGTGTGGCCCCTGTAATGTGCCTGCTTTTCTACCTTTCTGCAGGGCTATTATTTGGAGTGATAACGGGGGATGGAGGGATATTAGAGTGGAAAAAGTGAGAAAAGAGGTATAAGGAGGAAAATGGAGAAAAGGAGGATTATGGTAGAGAAGTAGAGTTGAGAGAAAAAGAAGGGGTAGAGGTAGGAGGAGGAGGAGGAAGAAAAGGAGGATGATGGTTGAGAGAAAAAGGAGGGTTTAAGGTACGAGGAGGAGGAGGGAGGATTATGAGAGGAATAGAGAGGAAAATGAGGGGTAAAGGTATCAAAAAGGAGGAGGAAGAGAAGGAGCATGATGGTAGAGAAGAAGAGTTGAGAGAAAAAGGAGGGGTAGACAAGAAGAATGGAGATGTAGAGGAAGAAGAAAAAAGAAGAGGACGGACGACAAGAAAACTGGAGATATAGGAGGTGAGAGAGAAGAGTGAACGGTGAGGGGAGGAGAAGGATGAGAATGGAGAAGATTGAGAAGTTGAAAGGTAGAAGAAGGAGAAGGTTTAAAAGAAGGGAGATGTTGGAGGAGCAAAAAAAGAGTGGAGAAGAAGAAGAAGGAGCATGGCGAAAGAATCAGGAAGAGAAAAGAGGAGTTGATAGGAGAAGAAAAATCTCTATCATATTAATTAAGATGTAGCAGGTAGCAAAGAATATAAATAAATTCATTATTCATATAAACTATAATAGAATGTAGATCAAGAATGTGCTGATGGGAGGAGATAAAATAGGCTAAGGATTGGAGGATGTGTGGGTGGAGGTGAAGAGAGAAGGAGGTAAGGTTTTTGAAGGGCGGTAAAAAAGGAAGTAAGATGAGAAAAAAAGGAGTTGAAAAATAAGAAAATTGACGAAAAGTAGATGATAAAGGAAGGAAGAGAGTTGAAAAAGATGAGAGAACAGAATGACGAATCGAGGAAGTATGTGAAGATACTGAAAAACAGAAGAGGATCTGGAGAAAGGTATGATGAAGCGAAAAATTTGAAGAATTACAGTAATAATGAGAAGCATCAGCGTAAATTAGAGATCGCAAAGGAACAGCGAGCAGAAAAGAAATATCAAAGAAAAGGAAGATGTTGAAAGGATGACCAATGAAGACAATGTAAGAGGTGTACTGAATAACGAAGAGTGGCGTAGAAAAAAATAACGAAATCATTATGAACTTCTGAAAGAATCTATTATGAACAGTTGGAATGGAATGAGCAGAAGAGCCTGTGAAGTTGCGGGGTTACGTTGTGTAGCCTGAATGGGGAAATATGGGTGATGACGGAAAATGAAAATTATGGAAAGAGGAGGTAAACAAGATTAATGTGACAAGAGTGAAATTAGTAGAATGCTACAGAGGAAGAGAATGATTTCATAATGTAGAATACAGAAGGAGAAAAAATTGTGGTTGTGGAAAATATTATGATTTTGAATTTGAAGTGGAATAACACATGAAGATGAGGAAAACGTGGAAAAGAAAGAGGGAAGGAAATCTATTTCATCCAAGAGGATGGATTATCCATTTTCCAGGAGGAAAGGGAAAGAGTTGGCTGGTAAGAAGCTGTAAAGAACGAATAAGATACAAGAGGAAAAGATAGCTGATGGTGAATCAGAAAAAATAAACTAAAAAGAACAGTTAAAGAAGAAAATCGTAAATATTCTGTCTGAGTAAAAGGGTTTTGAAGTGAAGAAGTAGAAGTGAAAAGTACAGGGTGTTTCGTAATGACATGCTCCATCCCACATTTCAACAACCAGCCTCCCAAAAACCAAAATGGCTGTGAATAAAGTGCAGGAAATAAATCGCCTCTCATACATTTTCCCGCGTGAGAATACACAAGAAAATATCTACCATTTCTGTGCAGTGTCCAGTCTACCATTTTTCATTTAGATGGTTTACTTTGTTCCTTTTCGCAATCTTATCTTTCTTTCCTCCATTTTACCCTTTCATTTTCTTTTGAAGTAGTAAAGAGATTTGTTGTGACCTCTTTGTCTGGAGACCATTAAACTTTTTGGCTTCTAACCTTACCACTAATTGTCCCTGTAGAATATGTTTATGAACATTATAAACTGTATCCTTTTCAATTGAAATCTACCAATTGTTACAGAAACTTTACAGATATTGTTACTCATTCGTACAGAACAAGATGCTGTATTTGAAATAAAATTTTATTCCGTTGCTCCCTGGGAAACTTTGTGTAGGCTACTAAAACGTAAATTCGTATGGTTTTCTTGTGAGTTCCTTGCAGGAAGGTCCCACCTCGCCTGAATATATAATTTAAGCCGTTAACGACTGTCATACTTCAACCGGGACCGACAATTTAACGTTCCCATATTAAACACAGGAGTGATCGGGTTGAAAACTTTTGAATTAAGTATTATATATATTCACAGAAAAGGATACTCCACTTTTCCTTCTCTTTCATGAAATTTGAAGCGTTTGATGAGTTGTCAAGTTGAAATAAGAATAATTAGTCAAGTATAATATTGCAATGTATTTTCCATAAAAAACTTTATTCCGAAATTCTAATAATATAAATATCAGTGCTGAATGTAAATTCAACTATTTTTAGAGAAATCTTCCAATGTGTTTTTGTACAGTGTCGATTGTCCAGATGAAATTCCACTCCGATTTCAAAACCTTCTTAAATTAGCTATTCTTATCCTTGAGTAAGACTCATGTAGAATAATGTATTAATATTTTTATATTCATAGCTCTAGTATCCACTATTATTTGGAACATCTATAATGTTAGGCCTACTTCCTAAACATTGTTTCGAGTAACCATTCCAGTTCTGTAACGAACAATATCTTTGTAATCCAAGGTCATCTAGAGGCTAAATACTATTCTAATTTGATGATTATTGAACAAATAGCCATTTAGGACCTGTTTATTTTCTATTACAAATAACCCTCTAATCACCAGTTTTGTCTAATGTTTATCAATAGTGAAGACTATTTACCAATAAAAATTCCCAAATTCAAATTGTCTTTGAATTCAAACACTCTTTATCATTGAAATATCAACACTTTTCAACTTTCAAATATCACTTTTCATCAATAACATCATTTTTTAGATTTTGGATTGTATTCATAATTATGATTTGTTTGTCTGTTTCAGGTAAATTGGCTGTTCATTTCTAGTGATCCATTCATTCAAATTGTAAGTACGTAACTACATTCTTTTTATTACTCAACTCTCAATGGTCATGATTCTACTTTGTGATATTCCAAATGAGTGCCATCATATATGACTTTATGACACTATCATTGTAATCATAAATTTGTTTATTTTTTAAATTTTCCTCCAGTTCTAATTATGAAAACGTTGTGCCACAATACATGAAGAGAAGACCCCTTCAGCTTTTCAGCAATGTAATGTGAAAACTCAGCTTTTTGATAAAGACACTCATATTCATTTCATTACAGAATTGAGATTTCTTTTGAAAATACCAGCAGCATATCATCAGTGGATAATAATATCAATGACTTAATGGCAATAGGGATTTTCATGCTATTTTGTCTTGCTATCGCATTATAAAATGATAAATTACGGATTCTATTGCTTTACGGATGGAAATTTTAAGAATTCTAGAAAATTCTGTAACGCTTTTGATTAGAATCGTGCAAAAATATTCATTGAATAATATTTTAATGATCATAAAGACCATTGCTTATAAGATGTGTTCAGCATCCAATTTTATCCAGTATGTTTAGTTGTACATGACTAAAATATGTGGCCATTGCTTCAGAAGTTAAGAATAGGCCTTTTTCTCTTGAATACAGAATAATCATTACACAAACTTGAAGTTGAGAAACCTTAATATTCATTCTGAATATATGCTTGAACTTCTTTTCATCATCATTCAACGGAAATCTTCCCATCAAAGATAAAGATTCTCATAGAACAACTATGTTTCTGGCCGCAAAATTGCTATGGAAATTCAACTAGCGTCACAATACAAACTTCATTTTCATTAGTCCAATGATTCAGTTTGATCATTGGATCGGCTAATTGGTCTCTGAGGAATGATTGGCGACCATTTGACCGGGAGCTATGAATTAGTGTCGCATATCGTCATGGGAGTAGCTCCAATCTATCACTCTGGCAATGTATCGATTAGCTTTTACTGTAGCCTGAGCACTGAGCAGTCAGTAATTTTAATGGCAGTATCGTAATGCAATATGGAAATACATCTAGTTGGAATGGTAATATTTCTTATTCAATCTTGTTGCAAAAACTATGTATTCTATGTCGAGATGGAATCCATTAGTTTTCCACAATAATAACAATTTATCACAATTTACTGAAAAATGAAGAGAATATTTCATCATATCTATGATTGGGCTTTTATGCAGCCTGTCTAGAGGAAGACAGGAATTCTTTTCTCATTTATAATATTGTTGTGTATTAAATATACGTATAAAAATGAACTTTGAATTTATCAAATTGCATTAAATTTAAGTATAATAACGGGTATACAATTGAGTATTGTTGATTGAAGATGATGGCGAGAGCTAAATGGACCTCAAATTTCAGGTGTTTTCCGAACCAGTGGGAGTGATTTTGACCTGCCAGCTATATAGTTATCTACATTGTTCTATTTCACTCTTTCTCGTTCTCATTATTTCCACTTTTTTCCCTATTTTTTCTGTTCTTAAACTAAATTTGCTTTGTGAACATCTCATATTCATTGTATTCTCCATTGAAATCGACATCTTCTTATAAAGTGATATTCACTTTCAGCTCTGCCCCTTATAAATAACATCAATGTTTCCTATTCATCTAATGACAGTTTGTAGTGAATCTCTCAATCCCAATAAAGTTATTTCTTCCTGAACATTCTCCCCAGCCAATCGACCTTGATCAGTCAATCAAATTACTCGTATATTGATGGCACAGAGTGACTATAAAATACTGGAGTTTTACTTCCTCGTGACTCAGCCTCCTCCTAATTATAATACAACAACCATTATCCTCCCAATGCTCTTCTATTCTCATGAAACGAATATTTTACTTTTATTTATTTATTTCATTTAAACATGCACAAAATCAAAACAATGATTGGGAGAGAAACAACAGAATTAATCCAAAACTATTTCTCCCCCGAATTTAGATAGTTGATGAGCAGATCTGAATAAGGTTATGGTACCACTTCTTATAATATTTTACAAAAATTTACCGTCCAAATAAAATATATAAACAATAGAAATAATGTATATAATATTTATAGTAATGTATGACATGAGAGTATATATCTTATTCTCGTAAGCTATTAGACTATATGATATGAGAATACAGTATAAGATTTCTGTATCCAAACAAAATATTCAGTATTTAAAATAGTGAATTTAGTTCAATGTAGAGATAAATGTAGTGTGATGAATATACGTGTAGGAATATGTTGATGATACAGATATATTGATGATATTGAGATATATTTCATGATGATCTGATGTGATAAATAGATGGTGATGAATATACATATAGAAATACGTTGTGAGATGAAAACTATTTGATATTTATGTTAAAAATCTTATTTTCATTTTTCTAGGCTACACGAATAGTTCCTAAACTATATACAATCATACATTTTTAATCGGAAGGTATTATTCTCTACATTTTCTTTCTCCCTCTTTTAGTTTTTCTTTCTCTCACTACTTTTCCTATATTGTATGTATTTCTGTATTTCAAATTAATACAAACAATAGAAAAACTTATAGTACCCTTTATTAAAAACTTCAAATTTTTTTAAAGTTTATATTTTAAAACTTTGAAATATTTTAAAGTTTTTAATAAAGGGTACTACAAGTTATTATATTGCTTTTATTAATTTTTAATTAAGTAGCTCATATAAGTGAAGTGATTCTATATTTCAATTTACTTCATGTACTTATGTAACGAGCATTTAGTTATATATTCATTTTTGAATCTTCATTTGATCTCATATTTTTTATTGAATCGAATAGAATTTTCATGAACATTTCGTTCTATTTTGACATTCTTCTTCTAACTCTTGGTTTCCTGACAAACCTGTATTCAGATGATCTAATGTCATGGTTATTATTGTATCCCACGTTCCGAGTTGTTTACAGCTATTTTTCAACCTTCAAATCCTCACTTCTCTCTTAATTGACTCTCTGTGACTGCCACACTATTATTGTTTCATAGCGCCAAAATTCTGTCGTAGGAAGATTGTTTTCATAATTGCCGGTTCACCAAGAATAAAATGAAGCTGGTGCTTCTTGTACTGAATAGTCCTTCAAAAATTAAGCTGCATTTACACCAAAGTTATTAACAAAATGTTAATATCATCATGTTTTTGACACATGTGTATGATAAGTTATGCTCAATCTAATAGAATCTATAAGGATTAAGTTATTAACAACTCTGGTGTAAACGAGCTTAGCACTCTAAGATAAGGCTCTTTTAATAAACACTAATGAAGATAAAGTTATCAACATTATGTTGGACTTTCAACCATATTCGAAGGGAAAGGGAGCTTTGAAGTACAATTTGACTGAGTAGTTGCAGTTCTGTTATTGATTTTAATGCTATTCTAATGCAGGTACCTGTATAGTATCAATCATGTCAACCTGATTGATTTACTGAGTACAATACATCATTGAATAGAAAGTTAATTGTCCTTTTGAAAGAGGTAGAGGCTTTCACCTCTGAAAATTTTATTCTTACATGTTTCGTCAATTATCATCATTTACTTCTACTGACTAAACTTGATTATTTGTTGTAAGTTTTGATGTAGTAGTGTACTGTTCACAGTAACATTCAAAAATGTCATGGAAATTTAATTGAAAAAAAAATTGTTCTTATCGATTTGAGAGAAAGCAAATCCCAAGTCATTCTAATCATATAATTTTTCATTTGCAATGATCCCTTTCACTCATTTAATGCTTGTGTCTCAGTTGTTGTCTACCCAACAGAAGCTGAAATGCATTTAAAAAATTCAATTTTATATGTTACTCTTGTGTTCTAAACTTGAATGTTCTCTCTCAAACAGAATTTGCAAAACTTATTAAAATTTAGAGCTTTCTTATTCCTAGCTAGACAACATATTCCTGTGCTTTTATGAAACTCTGACGTATTTGTTTCCCAGTGAGTTTTACGGTAATCATCTTTAATAAAGTTAAAATTCGATTTGAACCAAAAATACATCTAATCACAAGATTTTTATGTATCAATATTGATGTCTATGACAATTCCGTCCCAATGAATAAGATTGTTATTCTGTTTTCAATTCAACTACATTCAAATTTGACCTTGAACATTGTTTTCAGGAAAGTTTATTTCAAATTTACATTCTTGTTTCACCTCAACGGAAACCTACGCTTTGATTATTATTCTTAAATTGACAGCAATTCGTTGTTAACTTCCGAATCTTAGATCTAATCGCAATCTAGATGTCATTCAAAAAATTAATCTTCATCGAACAATTATTTAAACAGCTTTCATTGATAAATATTTCCTGATATCACTGCTCATTCATATTCTGCTATTTCACCTTGACCTCTTGAGAAGGTTTCATAATAAGACTGAATTATCAGACTACCTACTCGAGTTTGGAGTATTGTTTTCTATTGAAAATATCTTTTTATCATCGATTGTTACCTATATTACTCAATTCATACAAAAAATGAATGACATTCATAACGTGATAAAAATTGTAGAATTTTGTGGATACACTCAATTTATATTTATGTCAAGATCTTTTTGATCAACTTGAAATTTAAATTTCTATATCTTATTTATTCATTTATTTATTGGATGAAGCAAACAAACATAATATTTAGATAAGAAGAGTAGCTCATAGCTTATGTAGCACAGAAGATAAACATTATTGTTCAAAACGGTTCCTCACTCGATACGTTATTGAGAGAATAGTTCCTACATAACTCACTCAATGTACTGTAGTGTAAATTTCTTGTATATTCAGTTCTTGTAGAGTACTCTAGGATTTGCAGAACTTATAGTTCTGAGTACAATATCCACAAAATAATACAGTATTGTGAAATAATGCTCGGTAACAGTATTCTAGGATTTAGTTTTATTTTTTATGTAGCATGTTATGAATTTTATCGTAGCGTCTTCCTCCACTCGTGTTTACTGATGTATAGCAATTGAGTTGTACTCGCATCATACCTGGTGTGTGAAGAATTGATTATCCCTATTTCCCAACAATGAACAATTCAGTACAGATGTAGCATAGTGAGTTACAGAGTTACTATAATTCATCCAGCAAGGCTTTTCGCTGTACAGTAAACAAGATTGCTCACCCAATCAGTTCAACACAGTTGGAGTTTGGAATTTTATTTCCACATTGCTATCAGTTCGATTATCATTCATTTGATTGACCAGATCTATTAGGGTGAATAGATCCATACATTCAGTAGAACTGATTAAGGCAGATACTCGGTTTTAACGGAGAAATGTCAGCTGTTCGTTTAAACCCCGAATGGAACACATTTTGATAAATGCAACCATATCTACAAGTTCCAGAATGCAACCATAAACGTGGTTCAGCGTTAAACGTAGATGGTGGATATGTCCGGCCCTAAGTTTGACTGATATTAATAATTGTGGCATATCCGAATTCAGATGTTTTTGTTGTTTACTACATACACCATTTTTCTTCTTCTTATTGTGCCTGTCCGCTACGAACGTGGGCGATCAACATGACGATTTTCACTTTATCCACGGCAATACGAAATATTTCTATGGAGCTTTTTCCACACCAGGATCGGATGTTGTTTAGCCAAGAAATTCTTCTTCTACCTGGACCCATCTTTCCAAAAATCTTTCCTTGGAGAATCACCTGTAATAGAGAATATCTTACGTCGTTTCTTTCACCATTCTAATTGATGGAAAATACTCATGTATTTTACGATTCCAAAACTGAAGGTTGAATCTCCATCACCATCAGCATTATCATCATAATTATTATTATTATATCTTCATCATCACACAAACCTATGCGCACAAACCTATGCTTATGTGGGCATCATCAACGGTAAAAAACATCGAAACGTCTACAATCTACAGCATTTGTAATGTTGGAATGGAACAGACTTGTGAAATAACCTCCAAAGCTGGATGAGGCTTCCGTTCTGTGTGGATGACCTGATCTAATACTGTACTGACAATATCAGAAAAAGTAGAATTTAGTGGAAAAGTGACAGATAGAAACCGAAGCTGGAAGTGAAGGAAGAGGAGGCAGTGTGAGTAAACTGGAGCGGAACTCCATTTCAAATCTAATAGAGCGGTGTGATAAGAGTCGATCGAAAAGAGACAGAGATACATTTGAACGTGCGCTTATCGTGAAATGACTTGTGTGAAGGGTGAAGGGGTCTGCCTCATGGATTCAGTCCACATCAAGATAAAGTCACAGTTTAGGCAACTGCTGGACATAAATATCCTCTTCTCCTCATTCATTTTCTTATCCCCTTTTCTTCTTCCTCTTCTTCTTCTTCTTCTTCTTCTTCTTCTTCTTCTTCTTCTTCTTCTTCTTCTTCTTCTTCTTCTTCTTCTTCTCTTCTTCTTCTTCTTCTTCTTCTTCTTCTTGCAGCTTCTACTTCACCTGTCTTCGTCAGTTCCTTATTTTTATTTTTACCTTAACTTCCTTAATCTTCTACCTTTTGGTGTTTTGATTTCGCATTTCAATTGTTAGTTTGGTGATTTCTTTGTTAGCTTAGTCCTCCTCTTCATCCCCTGCTGATTCAATTTTTTTCTGTTCTCTTATTTCTAACCTTGAAGTTTCCTTCTGATCCTTTTCCTCGCCTTCCACAACTCTGTTACCTCCAAATTTCTCTTTCTTCAATCAGTTCAACTTATTCGAATTACTACTACTTTTTTTCCTTGTAATCTGCCTACTCATTCCCAGTTCTTGTTTGCTCTTCATTTTTGTATTCTTCAACTTCCTCTTCTCACTTTTCTTATCCTGCTTCTCTCTTCTATTCCAATCTTATCAATCATTTAGATTATACTAACCTAATTTTGTTCTGTCAGTTTACGCTTTAAACTTATTCGCCCACAATAAATTGCTTTATTCCTCTTTATCTCTTCTCTTCTACTTCCTTACCTGCTTCAATTATTGCTTCAGTTGTCTCTTTTTGCTTCCCATTATTCTCACTTTTCTCATGGTGCTCCTCTTCCTCATTCTCTTTTACCTCCTCCTTTTATTCCTCCTCCTCCTCCTTCTCCTCTTCCTCCACATCCTCCTCCTTCCACTCTTCCTCCTCCTTCTCTTCCTCATCACCTCCTTGTTCTACCTTTGCTGACATTTACTTTCCTTGCCAGGAAAGTATTCTTTCCAAAAAATTTAAGGTACCCTAATTTCATGTTTTCTATACGTTTCAAGGTCCCCTGAGTCCAAAAACATGATTTTTGGGTGTGTGTGTGTGTGTGTGTGTGTGTGTGTGTGTGTGGTGTGTGGTGTGTGTGTGTGTGGTGTGTGGGTGTGTGTCTGTGATCACGATAACTCCATTCCTAATTAACCGATTAACTTGAAATTTTAAACTTGCGGTCCTTATACCATGAGGATCCGACAATAAGAAATTCAATAAAATCCAATTCAAAATGGCGGATAATGGCTAAAAAACCATGTTTTTCTCAAAAACCGCTTTTCGATTTTCTTCAAATTTATAACCTAGGTAGCTATTTATAAGCCCTATCAACTGGCATGGGTCTCTTTTCTGGGAAAATTGCTGGAGCTCCGTAATATTCTTGAGAAGAATGAATTTTGTTAAATTTCTATCACGATTTTCTCAAAAATGACTTGACCGATTTTTTTCAAATTCATACCATGTATAGTTATTTATCAGGTCTATTAACTGGCATGAGTCTCCTCCATGGGAAACTAACAGGGGGTCCACACCATCCTTGAAAAAATTGACTTTGTAACCTCCTTCTCGTGCGTGAGGTAGGTAGGTAGAGCAGTTTATTCAAAAGAACACATAGTCGATATTTTATTTGTAGAACAGCTGGTTTTACATCTTTCAAAAAATCATCAAATTCCACAATTCAAACAAAGGAAAATGTACTCTGAAAACAATAGTATAATCGTAGTTTTAAATATTCAGCCGCCAATCGGCATTATGTTATTCCCCTAAATTATTCTTATTTAAGAATGAGGCTTATAGATCAATGAGCAAGGAAAGTTGTGTGAGTGTACCACACCAGATTTTTATAATTTTCTTCTCATCCTGCTTTTCTTTACCTTATACTTCTACTCCTCGACTTCCTCAATTTATCTATCTCTTCTTCTTCCATCCATTCACCTCCTCCTCACCCCCTTGTTCTTCCTCTGCTGCCATTTTTATAATTTTCTTCTCATTCTGCTCTTCTTCACCTTATCCTCCCACTCCTTCCTCGACTTCTATTTCTTCTTTCTCCATTTATCGTTGAGGAATTGCGATATCAGGCCAGGCCTGTACGTGACAGTTTTACTTTGTCATACTCACAAGCAGAGGCAGCAGTAGGCAGTTGGCGTATCTTGCAGCTGTATTATTCATGGCAGAGAAAGGCTGACTCAGCTTATTGTAACTTTGCTTTGAGTTACGAAAAGCTCCTCAGTTCGGGCTGATAAATCATCCTTTGTCATCCTTCGTGCAGCATATTTGCGTGAAATTGTTTATGTTCCTGAAATTTACATTTTATTCAATGGGAGAAAGCTCAAGAAAGGATTATCAAATTCAATAAAAGTTATAGAATTTCAAGATTCTAGAATATGCTGTTATTCTTGAGAAATGATTATCGAATTTAAGGTAGCTATAGTGCAATTCACGTTATAAATGCAGTGGAAATGATAGGAACGCATTGTTGCCAGTTTTTCATTTCCGTTTATTTATTTATTACATTCCACAATCACAATACCAAATTAATGATTGGGAGAGAATCAACAGGATAAACCCAAAACTGTTTAATATAAGTGAATTAGTATTTATTGACCAGAAAATAGTTTTATGAACTAGCACGTAACCCGTGCTCCGCAAGTAGCTAATCAAAAACTTGACCTACTGAATTCTTGAAGAATTTATAATAGGCCTATAACCATCCTTGGTTATGCAAAATTTCAAGTTAATAAGTTGAGTAGTTCAGACGTGATGATGCGGCATTCGTGAATTTCCTATCCTGTACGTGTACAAGCCAATTATTTTGTTTACGGTATTAAGGTTTATTACTGTATTAGTTTATACTGTATTATAGTTTAGAAATAGAAATGATGGGAACAAAAATCCTTAAAATATAACATTTCCACTTACGCAGTAACGGAGGACCTTACCGCATTGCAGATCTTGTCAACCCAAAAATATAAACCTATAAATTAACAACCCCAATTCTTGCTGGCTATGTTAATAGAATGAGTAACAATTCCCAAAAACGAACTGCCTACAAAATTCATGTGAGATTGCAAAGTCATTTTTTCTCTGTCACCATGCCACAAGTCTCAAGTGAATTTTCTCACTCACTTTTTCTCTCTTTGCCATCTTCCTTCTCGCTCTAGTGCGTGTTTATTCATGCGCAGTGCCTGAAATTCGGTTCCATAGAGGCCTCACTGGCAGCGAGAGGATGTTTAGTGGGCCTTGCCTATAGAAAAGGCGAATTTCCAACCGAGCCTATATGATTCGTCGCATTATATGGTCTCCCTGCCCGCTGCAAATCCTCCACGGGCTTATCTTTTTCGCATAACTCTTCCGTTCTATCGTATTCATCTATCTTCCATCTTTTTTCCATTATCTCTTCTGCTGATTCATTTTGTTTCTCACACCTCAGCTTTCATCACATCTGTCTCGATGTGTTAGGAGCCTATCCCTTGTGTAACGAGTTCAATCATGGTCATAAAATATAACATTTCCACTTACGCAGTAACAGAGGGCCTTACCGCTTGAGAAAGTGTTATCAAATTCAAGAAAAGTTATAGAATTTGAAGATTTTAGAATATGCTATAGTTGCAATTATCACCAGAGATACGTTTTATAGTCAGCCATGAATCAATGGTATGAATTCGTTGAAGATAGTCTACATGAAGATAGATAGAGATAAATTGATTGATTTATTGTTTCTATGGAGGGTGGAGTTTGGACTCCAGGTCCTCTCTGCCACACAACCCTTAGACAGAAATAAATAAAATCTTGAGTAGAAATTATTTTAGCGGATGTTCTTGACAGCTACGATGTTCTTGAAATATTTTCCTAAAATGTATGAAATCAGGGCTACTAAATTGTTTTTATAAAATAGAATTATAGTACCCTTTTATTCGAAATTAATACAATAATAGATTAAACATAATTATAACAACTAGTTTTAGTGATCCACACCATTTTCTTGAAATATATAAATCAATTCACTCTCAATACACTGAAATGAGGTTTGATTAATGAAAAGTTGACAGGAAAAAATTGTCATTCAGGTTATAAAAGTGTGTTATGTTGGAGAACACTAGTAGATTATCAGAATACGAATCAGTTGTTGATTAGCTGAGGAAATGATATTGTTAAATTTCATTGAGCTCAATCATTTTTACAATAATTGTTAAGGTGTCAGAAACCAAAATAAGATAGATCGCCAGATTATTTCCTCGTAATACGTGCCAGCTACGATTTTGGAGTATATAAAATACGACTGGATGCTATGATGTTTTTTTATTACAGTAGTACAGTATTTCGTGGTTATTGGAAAGGAGATAAGCTCTTTTTAAGTGAGCGTACTTCCTTTTTTGTACTCTGCAACATTACTTCTCGGATAGACCGTTATTTGAAGTTGAAGACCCTATATGTCTCGACTAGTCACTCCTTCAGTTACGCATACTCACATTTTTTCTCCTTTTCCTTTTTCTTCCTACTCTTCTTGTTTTTCTTCGCCTTCATCATCATCTCCTTCTTTTTTCAAATTTTATCTATTCTATTTCTCTTTTTCTCTTTTATTCTCTTCTTCTTCTTCTCCTCCTCACTTTTCACCACTCATTCTGAAATCTTCTTCCTTTCTTTTCGACACTTCTCTTCTTCTGGGACCTTCTTTCACCAACTCTCACTCCTTATTCTCCTTCTCATTTCCATTATCTTCAGTGTTTTCTTAAAGTATGCTAATATTTGATGTTGAAAAATTAAACAATTTTGATTAATATTTGATGTTTCCATACTCCTCATTGTCTTGTATCTTCTCTCCCAATGTCTCCATTCAATATTTTTCTTCTTCATTCTTCATTCATCTACTTCTACTTCTTTCATCTCTATTTTTGTCTTCCTTGTCCAATCCCATTCTTCCACCAACTCCTCTCCCTCCTCCTCGTCTTCCTCCTCTTCCTCCTCCCACTTCTCCTCCTTCTTCACCTTATCCTATTCATAGTGGTTCTCACTTTGTACCACTGTATTCACCTATGAGCTCTTTCTTTCTCTCTTCTCCATCTCATTCTCGTTCCCCCTCCCTCTCATTTTCTCCCTCTCACCCTCTCACACCACCATGTATTTGTTTCTCAGTTTTCTCAACTTCTTTATAGCTCTAGCTATTCCCATTCTCTTCCCCATGGCCTCTACTTCATCGCCAACTTATCCTTATTCAATTGTTTTCTCCTACTTCATTTTTCATTTACGGTCATTTTCTCTTTTATTATCTCTCTTTCGACTTCAATCCTCCCTTACTTTTCCTATCTTTCAAAGTTATTTCTCTTTTCACCTTTATTTTCATTCATCTTTCATCTTATGCATCTATGCTGCTCCATTTCTCCCTTCTCTTCTTCTCATATTCTTCATCTGTTTCTACTCCACTCTTCACTCTTTATCTTTGCTGAACTTATCCTTATTCAGTTTTTTCCTCCTCCTCCTTCATTTTTTTACGTACTCTATTCCTCTTTCAACTTCAATCCTATCTTTTCCTATCTTTCAAATTTTTCTCTTTTTTCACCTTGATCTTTCATCTTCTGCATCCATGTTTCTCCTTTTCCTCCTCCTTTTCTGATATGCTTCCTATCTCTCTCTATCACTCTCTCTCCCCCTCTGTGCCTACTTCACTGTTCACACTTTATCTTCGTCTGCTGAGCATTCATTCGACCATCCAACAAAGAACATTGCCGATGATGAACTCTGAGACTCACTTTAAACTGTCAGCATTGGTTGAATGGGAAGCATTGATGCCATTTCATGAGGAATGCTGACAATTTGAAGTGAATCTGCTCCGGAGATGAGAGAGGCTGCATTGCTACGCCACACCGAAACGAAACAGAAGTTCGACTGAAGGCCCCTTAAAATTTAATTACAAACCTCTCTTTCCCCTTTATCTCACCATCCAATGCCCCCTGAGTCTCTCATTGCTTTCCTGTACTGTAGTTGAATTTAGGGCCTGTTTCTAACTTCCCTCTTCTTCAAAGGGTTCAGTCTTTTCGAAATGTGTTCAATGGACAAAATTGAGACAGTCCTATTCAGCCAGTCTGAGATATTAGTCAAATTGATAGTAATAAGTAGTACAAATCTGGGCTGGATTTGTTTATGAGATCTATTCATATTTATTCCTTCTTAGAAGCAGCAAAATATTGAAAAAGGAATATTTTACAATTCAAAATTGAGTTTTTTCAGAAAATCATTACAAATACAGTACATGTATAAATAATATAAAACACTTGTGAATTTTCCCCTCATAGACAAGTCTGTGTGTGGAGAAAGAGTTCCTGAATATGAATGAATCACACAAGAGTATAACAATAAATTATTCAGTTAGAATATCAACTGTTTTAAATTCAATATAGTTCTTAATTTGGTCTTTTATTTCTATTTGTATGAAAACAGTTTGAATTGTTATCATGAACATTCGTTTATCAAAAAATCTAGATACTTGCTATCATTTACAGTATAATATGTCATCATCTTGCCATTTGAATGAAACGAGTTAAATTTGTTATCATAAACATTTTTTTATTGAAAAATCTAGATACTTGTTTTGGTTTCAACACCATCATCAATGTCTAAGAAAGTGAAAGGTTAATATGGAGTAGCAGAATATACACTGTGAATGGGGCAGTGTGATTGGTAGTTGGCAGAAAATCAACGTGGAAGGCTGCCATTCGCCGAGGCAAGACATGACCATAGTGGGCGGAGCATTCAAACTACAGCTGTGAGAATTTACAACAGCTTACACTATTGGCGTATGGCTCGGCCAATAGCAAGCAGCCTTCCACCTTGATAGTTCAGTTAACTACCAATAATATGATGGATCTCTTCACAGTACATGTTTAAATGCTCTGTGTTTAAGATTTTAGTTTACACGTGACTGTTGAAGTTGTAGAAACCTTAATCTTGACAAATGTAAGGTATGAATAAACAATTTGAGATTGATATTGGTGCAACAGCAAAATCTGGTAACTCGATTCTGTAATAAATAAGTAGTTGTGACAACTTCAAGTCGTTTTATTCATTACAGATATCTACCAAAACATCATTTTTTATTCTCGAATTCCTCCTCACTGGAAAAGAATTTCGTTGGTAAAACATAGTGAAATGCTATGACTCCATAGTGTAATTTATTACGTATTTAACATTAGTTTATCACTTCAACAATAAAATACAGGTTTTGTTAAACTATAAATATTCATCGAATATATTGTTCGACAATGTTGATAAGTTATAAGATAATAATAAGAAGATGACATATAATAATAAGTTGATAAGATGTAAATGAAGTGGCAAGGTTGGACATTACCCTTCTAGATTCTAAGTAATATAGTATTTGTTTTCTTCATTCAAAGAATAAGTGATTAAATAATAATGTATAACAAGGTACTAAAAAGTGAAATAAGATGTTATTGATTTATTGAAAATTATGAATAAAGTAGAATTAGTTGATGTTGAATAGTATACAATCGATATCATTATTTGTCAATGTTTTCAGTATAATTTGTCAGTATTGTCAATCTATACCAAGAATCTCACTTCGAGATGGAAATGGAACTCATGGAAGACAATTTTGTAAGAATTTATTAATCCAAAAATAATCATTCACAAATAAATTATATCAAAATGTGTAATGCACAATGAATAAAGTTATTAATACTTTTACCAAGTTATCAGGAATATTATAGTCCTAGAAAAAAGTATGTGCATGAATTTCTTAATAAATTGGATTGAGTAACGTTGATGAAAGCTCATAAGAACGTTAGATTGAATTGAAGTCCTTTAGAACAAAGTTTTCCGAATCGTTTCAGAATGGATGGTCAAGAATAAATTCCAGAATAAGACCAAGAATAGAGGAAACAAAGAACATGAGGAATTCCGTTCCCAGAGGTGAAAAAATAGAATACGATAGCGGGTGGAGGAGTTAGATACGTT
Source organism: Nilaparvata lugens (assembly GCF_014356525.2). NCBI lineage: Eukaryota > Metazoa > Arthropoda > Insecta > Hemiptera > Delphacidae > Nilaparvata > Nilaparvata lugens. The sequence goes on along the minus strand of NC_052511.1, from coordinate 45,651,172 downwards.
GAGAAAGAGCAGAAAGGATTGGAAAAAGAAGACAATGAGGAGAGGGATGAAGCTGGGGTAAAACAATAAAAAGTAAATCTTCATTGGTAGAGAAATTACTGCGATAACTGAGTCAGTCAGCCGGGCATCGCCGGTGAAGAAGCTGGTGGAGCAAAAGTAGGTGGAGGTGGAGTAAGAAGAAGGAGAAAAAGAAGAATAAGGAGTAGATGAATAAGAAGAAGAAGAAGAAGAAGAAGAAGAACAGCATCCAGGAACGAAGGTCGTACGTAACGGACTTAGAACTAAACTTGGACATCATTTTCGTCTGCCTCCATCCGGTTTTCTCGCTTACTATGCTAGTCAGACCTTTCTCATAGGTGTTCCTTTCATACCACTTCTAACCCGGTTTTGTTCCTGTGGTTACCCGTTCATTCTCCATTTCACGTATTTCCTCTCATTTTTTCTGCATTCATTCATTCACGTATACAGAGTATGAATAGTGCTCACGATTATCAACGAATATTTAGTATACAATACGGATGAAATTATAAACTAAATGCGTGTGTGTATCAGTCAGTCCTCTTTTTGCAGTGTATGAGAGAGTTTGACCTAATTTGTTTCGAAAACCAGTTTCTCATCGTTTAATCGCAAAGACCAGATAAAAATGCACTAAGTATGATTCAAATAGTGTTTTCTCAACATTGGTGCTTAAATACGAGATAAAATGTTAAAATCTTAGTACCCTTTTTTAAATTGTTTATTCACGACATGTTTAGACCAATGAATAAAAATATTTATTGCATCATGCAATATGTACGCATGTATTATTGGCATCACGGTATTTAGATGAAAACGGTAGTGGTCATGAAATGTGTGCGCAGTGGCCAGCCAGCTAGATTGCGTCATCGCCACCAACCGAGGTTTTCAACACCTATTGGCAATTTATGAAACTTATTTGTTAGAAACAGATGATTGCATATAAAATGACGTCAGTTACACCGGAAATTTAGCACAAACATGCGCGTGACACCTACCGTCTTCTTCTAAATACCGTGATTGGCATCATGGCCAAAACATTTCGTAGATAAACCATTGATAAACCATGATTGAAATTAATATTGGAGCTGTCGATTTCTGGTGTGTTTCGTTATTTTTCACCACTAAAATACAATGTAATGTATAGGTTAATAATTATTCAAATATTTAATGAAAGCTATGTAAATAGAACTGAAGACTTGTGCTACTGCAAATATTGACAGAACTCAGCAATTTAATGTAATGTCAGAGACAAATGAATAAATTATAATTAAACAGTATCTTTACTCTATGGTAATGTTTAGTGTCTGACGAGACCTGGCACATCATAATAAAAAACTATCAATCAATCTACAACTGGCTTGTTGAGTGAATCCTACTAATCAACACTACATTATATAGAAGAAGACGGTAGGTGCATCTTTGAGCTAAATTCAGGTGTTTTTGTCATTCAGGTGTTTTTGTCATTCAGGTGTTTTTGCCATTTCATGTTTTATCATAGATTTGAAAATCTGTGATAGATTGGGTTCGGCCGAATACACGTCGCTTCAAATTACCCTGTATTCTTATTATCTTAATGATGAGGCTACTCTTATTCATCAAGGAATAAAAACTTTTATCCACAACTAACAGTGAATAACTTGGAAATGACATTAATGTTGTAACATGTTGTCGATAAAAGTTTTCTAATAGGAAACTTTGATTTTTATTTCATGATACCCTGCATTCATATTGTGATGAATTTTTCAAATAGACCTCATGAGAAGAGAGAAAAATTGTGATTACCTTTTAAAATGAAAGAATTTGCTAAAGGAATGGTTAGCGACCGAGCGATAAAGCTTCCTTATCAGTAACTGTATATTAGATAAGAGTACCGTTCTGTACTGAATATTTTCTAGAAAATTATTTAATAAAATTATAATTATTCTGCAAATAAAGCACGAATTATTTATGAATTGCTCATTGAATTTTGAGGTTACACTTTGTTTACTACCGATCAGATGTTTAAAGCAGCTCGAACACAGCTGACTGATTCAAAGTATTGTCAAATGTCATGCCGGTTTCATGCAAGGTATAATATCATTTCTAAAAATTAAAAAACTATCAATAAAGGACCAAGAATTTCGAATAAAAAATAAAATGTTATATTATTGTTGAAATTATTTATTACTTAAGAAACTATATTATAATGTCAGGTCTTATTGTAACTAACTAGGTCATAGCATGAACAGTATATTATTGATAAAAACAGCAGAAATTAATTATAACAGTCTCAAACATAATAAGAATTGTATAAGAATATTAAATTATTAAGTATTATTTCAACTGAACCACATGGTGATCGAATCTCTTTGGCAAGCCTAAGCCAATCATAGTGCATAGAAATAGCACCAAAAAGGTGATCGTTTGAAAACAACATATGTTAATCTACTATCAGACAACAAACCTGCCTTATCATATACGCTAGCACATGTACTTTGTATAAGAGGAACTATGTCTAGAAGATTAAGCAGTTTTAAGAATCATATAAACTGAGTTATTATTGTAATTAAAGGAATTATATTCTACTGCCTGCCACTGACGTCACATCTACGTCATAATCGTTCTACCAATGGCAAATTTTTATGCAAATTTATTACACCGAGACTCTCAGAAGAAAGGTTCTAGCCAAGAAGCTTAGAGAAAAGACAGCACTTCCCTTTTGAAATCCTCACCGTTCAGACCTCGTTAAAGTTACCAAGACCTATTTGTAAAATTTTCGTTCGATTTTATATGTTTTATTTGTGAGCCAATATTTTAGGCTATTCTATTTGTTATTCGTAAATCTATGTTCAGCAATCGATAAATTAAAAGTCTAAAGTAAATTATCCCTTAATTAATTTGGTGAAGGAGATATTTAAATTAAAATTCCCCACGTGCCGAGAAAGAAGCCTGGATTGCTGCCGACCAAACAATTTTGATCTAAAGAAGAAAACCACGACCGCCAAGGAATTTCACGTGAGTTATAAGTTTAAAGGGGCCCCAATCTACGCTTCGAAAATATTTCAGTGCAGAAAAATATAAAATTTTCTTCATTAAATTATTGGCCACGCCGACAAGCGCTTTTAGTTATTAAGAGCCTAGAATTTATTCATATAGAATTTCTAAGAATTTGTAGTTGATTAACTATCCTCCGCTGCCAGAACCATGACCCCGAACAATTTAAAAAAAAAACATTTTCTATTCATTTTTCACTATTTTTTCAAAACTGTTAACTTTTATCAATTGTAAAATTCTGTCGAATCATGCATGGTGTCATGCAAGCTCAAGAAAATTTTTAACTCTTTTGTTAATGCTAAATTATTATCGACCTGTAAATCAAATTCCGAATCTGCACTGTGAGATCATATATTTTCTTATAATATATTTCAATTTTGTTAATTCGTTTTCTGAGTTCGATTATTTTTTAAGCCTGTCAATTATTGTGTCTGATACGTTCTATCTCATCAAGAACCGATCGAATACGATCATTGAAATAATTGAATTAAGCTGGATATTGGAACAGGTCTAAGTGGATGTAGCGAGTGGGGTCAGATCGAGATATTTGTTCTTTGTCCTTACCTGCTCATATATCAGCTTTTATCTGTTACCAACCTCGACTTAGGAGCGAATACATCAACATTACAGCAGATGCAGCCAGAGATCATATAATTTCCTACAATAGAGCTTAAAACCCGACAAGACTCTGTTCTCGAAATATATTCTGAACGATATTTGGTCCAAGTACCGTATTTTTATCCTTCAGAACTTATTAGAGACGCAGTCCCGTAAATTATCTACATCGGGATTTTTGCTCGACCTGTATGATTTTGTATGCTCATTCTTCACAGGTAATAATTTTAAGGTATCCGTATTCAGTGTTTAGCGTCCGCTACACTACTTATAAAAATTTCATCACCATACAATCTGTCATAAGAAGAATCAAGGGTGAGCGAGCGTTAAGGCCTCCTGCGATTCCGACAATTGTATTGAATCTTGTAGTGAATCAATCAGTCTGGTGTACACTTAGCGTCCACGCACGCAGTTACAAAATTTATAACCTCAACACCGTTGATTTAGTACAAGATTCACCCTACATATGTGAAGCCGTTAAAAAAAAACGCTCCACAATATGAATACAAATTTGACGGACATTATTCTAAACTCTCTTACTTATATCACCGTTATTATATTATTGTTAGCCTATGGCTTTCAATGTTGGGGAGATCTAAGGGTAGTTCCACCTCGCCGTATATAGTCCAAAGTTCTCTAATAGGAAACCGGACATTAGGCTATAGTGAGCACAGTACTTCAGATTAACACTTTTCACTTCGAAATAAAGTTATTTTTGATGTTATATCACCGTTATAGTTTGCAATATACGAGTGCTACTTTGAAGTTTTATTAAATAGAATTACTAGTACACTTTTAATTTCTTTGAGACACTTCTTTCAAACAGTTGGTATCCATCCCCAAAAGTTTATCGACACTTGATAATGGGACTAATACCTGAAACTAGTATTGTCTCAAAGGAAATAGAGAGGGGACTAGTACAAGCAATATTCCATGTAATAGAAACAACAATATTACGTACAAGATTTATCATCTGTTGTTGAAACAGCATGTAACATGTGATGCTAAACTAACTGAACTTTAAACTTGGCTAATCTTGATGCAAACGCTGATGAGTTACTGCAAGGTTAATAGATCTAATACCTTGGAGTTGGTGGGTAAAGTTGCTGTAGTAAGACCTACTGTAAAGTGTCAGAATTGGTCGAATGGGAAGCATTGATGTGTCTTATAAGGAATGCTGACTGTTTAAAGTTAATCTCAGTATAAAGCTCCACGTGATTGCCATGCAGAATCAAGTAGTACTTGGGTTGGCCCTATCTGTAGCGAAAATCAATATCACTCACCTCGACACTTGACGCACGTGTTGACTGCTAGTTGCAGATTCGAGAGGGAGATTATGGCAGAAGATGAAGAAAGGAGAAATAGGAGGGAGGGGAGAATGGAGAAGAGGAGTTGGTGGCGAAGGAGTAGGAGAAGGAGAAAGATGAATATTAAGAGAAATGAAAAAAGAGACATGGTTGAAGGTAAAAGATGAGAAAGAGGAATAGAAAAATGATGAAAAATGAAAAAAGAGAAATAAACAGAGGAGTGAAAAAAGAGGAAAAAAGAGTGGGTTGAAGAAGAAAGATGAGGAAAAGAAATAAACAGAAAACTGGTAGAAGGAAAAATATGAGAAAGAGGATGAAAAAAGAAAAAGGGTTGAATGATAAAGATGAGGAAGAGAAATAAACAGAGGAGTGAAAAAAGAGTGGGTTGAAGAAGAAAGATGAGGAAAAGAAATAAACAGAGGAGTGAAAAAAGAGTGGGTTGAAGACGAAAGATGAGGAAGAAAAATGGTAAGAGGAGTGAAAAAACTCGTTGAAGGAAAAATATGAGAAAGAGGAGAATAAGAAAGTGAAGACCAAATAGTATACACTGAAATTAGAAGGTGGTGGGGCAGAAGGAGAAGTAGAAATATATCAGAAGGAGGTGAAGAAGGAGGCGAAGATGTACAAAAGAGAGTATAAGTTATAAATACAGATAAACAAAATATAAAGAGTACAAATTAAGAGTATAATGAGGAAGTAGAAGTAGAAAGAGATGAGAATGGCGTGAAAAAGGAGAGATTAAGAGAACATAGTAGAAGAAGTACGGAGGATGAGGAGAGGATGATAAAGATGAAAATTATGAGAGGAATCAGAAGGAGAATATGGAGAAGAAAATAATGCAAAAATAAAATAGAAGTAAAGAGAGGATTATGAGGTTGTGGTAGGGAAATGATGGTGAAGAAAGAGAAGAAGATGTATGAGAAGGGATATAAAAAGAGATAAGGAAGTTAAGATGAAGGTGGAGACTGTAATAATGAAGAAGATGGGTGGGAGAATATGTATAAGAATCAAGATGATTAGATAAGGAAGAAAAAGCAGAATGATTTCGAGAAAGAAAGAGCAAGATAATAAATAAAAGTTAACAAAGGAGGAGAAAAAAAGAAGAAGATAGGGTTAAGAAGTAAGTAGTTGAATGAAAAGATGATGAAGATGAAAAATGACAATAAAAGATAGGTAAAGGAGTATGAAGGAGAAGAGAAGAGAGGAGGAGTAATGAAAGATGGCTGATAAGGTTGAAGGTTATATTGGAGTGGTAGAAGAGGCATTGTAGAGCCGAGAGATTAGATTGGTGCAATAGGCTGGGAGCAATATTGTCAGGGCAACGACAATAAGGATTTGAAGGGTTCACCAGGTAACTCAGTACTTTTGAGACATCTTGACAAAAGGATCACTGACGACAATACAGTTCAGTACCAGCCAACTTCATTTATGACGTATTCTTCCCCAAACCATATTAGATGATAATCAAATATTGATTAGAATTTCAGCAAAATCTATCTAAATAGCTCTAAAACAACTTCCATATAAGTCCCTTGAAGTTGTGTGTTTTATTTCATGTCTCATACTACTTTGAAGTATTTCTTTACACTGTCTTTCACTCCTACTACTATTATTATTTTTTCTATTCAATGAATTCTAATTTTAATCTGCAGTTTTGTAATGTCATTGATAGAATGACATTTTAATACGATTTTTGTAGATTCCAACCTTCAATAATGATAATATTATCCAAAATTTATAGTTCTTCTCTCAAAATCGAAGTTGATTGGAATGGTAACAGTATATTCTTCTATACAATGTCCTTTTATTGCAGTGTCATTATAATCCGATTTTTTTAGAAGCTTTCAATGTATTTGCACATATTATGATGTTCATGTATCTCATAACTTTTACCATGATTAACTAGTAGTTCTGTGAACAGTAGACCTCGCGCTCACTAAGTTACATTGACCTGTTGTTATGTTTTCTCAAAAATTAATAAATAATTGATCAATTTAAAATGTCTAGAAAAAATCGTAAATAAACATAGAGCTTTCTGTCCTATCGTACCGTGACATGTCGTCCCGGAATGTGAGTGTGAGCGCTGTTATCAGGCTGCAACTGTCTACAACGTTGATGGAAAGATACATTTTCAAGATGTTCGATGTTTTTGAACGGGTAGTATTATAGTAAACTGCCTACTAACGTTGATGGAAACGGAAAGATACATTTTCAAGATGTTCAATGTTTTTGAACGGGTAGTGTTATAGTCCACTTGACAACTGATTTATGATTCTAAAGTCTGATTTTTACGGTAATTTTGGCGTTCAAAGGAGACTCCTTTTCCTTTTGTATTATCCTTGAAATGCAAAATTTAAAAAAAACCGTATGTATACGTCGACGCGAAATTCAAAAAGGAACATACCTGTCAAATTTCATGAAAATCTATTGCTGCGTTTCGCTGTAAATGCGGAACATAAATATATATATGAACAAAAATATAAATATTTAAACATATTAACATAAAGAGAAATGCAAAACCGTTGACTTGAATCGTAGACCTCGCTTCGATCGGTCAATTAATTTATTCACATCATTTACACATGTACAATAAACAAGGATTAGAAGAGAAACAACAGAATCAATCTAAAACTATTTCTCTCCCGAATGAGATAGTTGATAGTCTGCCTAAATTAGGTTATGGTATCAATTCTTCTAATTTCACAGAAATTCACTGTCCAAATATATAAACACAGAAAATTTGGAATCTGGGCTAATCATAAATATAAAAAATAATTATAAATCAATGGAGTTGAAGTCCTCATTACTCATTCCATTTACGGTCCAAGTTTCCTATTGCAGGTCCAGAATCTACTGATCTATCTACAGAATCTACTAATCGAAAAAAAATTAATCTATTTGTACTTCTGAGATGTACTGTAATAGCATAAATACTCTGTTTTCATTTAGTCATCTACTGTATTGATCCTATCCATTTCCCAAATAGTTCTCATTACTACTAATCTAATAATCGAAAAAATTAATCTATTTGTACTTCTGAGATGTACTGTAATAGCATAAATACTCTGTTTTCATTTAGTCATCTACTGTATTGATCCTATCCATTTCCCAAATAGTTCTCATTACTTCCTCTCTTCAAGGTCCATTTTTCGAACAAACGTAACGTTAATTTCTCAACACTCATGCCATTAATAATGAAGTGAATGTGTGACGAGACTACGAAATGACCAGAGTGCAGCCTATTGGCTGGTTGGTGAGCGTCTTCTTCATTTCACGGCAGGCAGTAAATTGCATTAGAAGAGTGGTAATAAAGTCAATTACTGCAGGAAGTTAATTTGCCAGCCGAGCTAAAGGCAGCGGAGAACAAAGATAAAATACTCTTGTTCTCTGAACGGCACTGAAAGGAGTGAAACTGTCCACTGGAGAATCATTTGGGTATTAATAAAGCACCACAAAACTAAATTGACCAAAATGACTGATGATTCTAATATTGATATAGAGTTTGATGACAAAATAATCAATTGTTCATATAAACAGGTAAACATAAACATAATATCAGCAATGAAGCAGTTGATTTGAAAAACAATTCAATTTATATTCACTACGAAATAACTTTGAAACTAGAAAAGTAATTACTGTACACATAATGTGACACAAAAACAAAAATTCAAACCTTGGTTGAATTAACAGAAGTCAAAAGAGAATAACTCTATAAATTATTGGAGCCAACACTTTTTTCATTTCTTTAGAACCGATTCACAATACAGTACAATTACAATAATTGTAATAACAAATTTCAGTTGATATTGGAATAGTGATGTATTCTAATAGGGCTACTTGAATTGTTAAATTAATATAGAAATAATTTGATAGTGCCCTTTTAAAAAGGACACTTGTAAATGGCTTCAATGCTGAGACTAGTAGTGTTTATATGAAAAGTTAAAAAAAGGGTACTATGTATTTATTTCTACAGAATATTGGCTAATAGTGAGTTTATTGTGTCGATGCTATTATTATTTCTTCTGATGTGGTATAATAACCCAAAATATAACTTTCAAATAGAATATAGAAATGCTGGTATGTTGTTTTTATTTTTCATGCATAATGTTTCCTCCCCAGCTACTACCCAAAGTCGTATTTTACTTGCTGGGAAATAATTCTGAAGCAAAACTTCATAGGGACTGAACGTGTTGAATATACACTATATTCATACTGTTTTTGAGTAGAAACAGTTAATCAAGGGATTATCAAATCAAGGACTCTAGGATGAGTAGTTAAGAAGAAGTAGGGGAAGAAGAAAAAGAACCAGGAGAGAAAAGATATACGATGTTGAAGAAAAAATGCAGCTCAAGCATAGTAATCCAGCTTCTCCATGTGCACGAAGTCATAAAATAGAAACAACTTTGTTTAAAAACTCCAAAGCCAACCCCTTGAGAAGCAGGAGCATCTGAAGAGTGTCAGTCGGATGGGCAAGGACGAGATGTATATGCGCCTCTGCCTCTCAACAACTTTCTATGAGTCATCTGGAAGACGTGAATGTCAACAGCTCTGTGCTGAAAAACAGCTTCTGCAGAGAAACTTGTGTACTTTGAATGTAAACAAGGCGTTTAATGTTGGTTTCTTCGTGTGCTTTCACTGGAGAACAATAATTGTAATGCCTTACGGTAGCATCTTGAAAAGTTTCTTTATGTCCTTCGGCTGTCTGTGTAACCTCGGTGTGATTTGCATGAACTGGGTTAGTTGCCGTTGGGTTGCAGTTGCAAGTTGCAAGGACTTAGTTGAAATTATAGTATCAGACACTGGTCAAGTTGAAACACATTGGATTGCAATTCATAAATTACTGCTCTCTTTGTTTCCTGTTCCATTGAAATATCTGTATTATCAGTGTTCAGTATTATTTTAATGCTTGTTGCTGAATATTAAATAATATTTTCAACTTAATGAGTTCTATTCAATGCTCAAAATGAGTTGACATACATGCATGCGTATTCATGCTTTTTCTAAGTTTCTCTTCTCTGTTGCTTTTCTTCTGAGATCTCACCTTCCTGCCCTGTTTCTTTACAAATATGCGTATTTATGCTTTTTCCAAGTTTCTACGTTCTCTCCTCTATAGCTTCTCTTCTGAGATCTCTCCTTCTCTTCTCTTCTTCTCTTCTCAGATCCTCCTGCCCTGTTTCTTCTCTATTTTGCTTTTCCAGTTTTTCCTCCAGTTATTTATGGTTTTTCTAAGTTTCTCTTCTCCATCGCTTTTCTTCTGAGATCCCATCTTCTCTTCCTCCTGCCCTGTTTCTTGACAAATGTGTTTATTTATGCTTTTTCCAAGTTTCTACGTTTTCTCCTCTATAGAGAGTTTTCTCCTCTTCTCTTCTGAGATCTCTCCTTCTCTTCTCTTGTTCTCTTTTCAGATCCTCCTGCCCTGTTTCTTCTCCATTTTGCTTTTCCAGTTTTTCCTCTTCCCACCAGTAAATTTTGTTATCAATCAAATTTTAATTGAACCCTCGAATCTCCTTGGTCCACACTTTTCAATATTTTCTACTTATTAGATCGTTATATTATCATTTTCACTTATTATATCTTGAAAATTAACATAACACTATTTTTATGACTCATGTATTATAATAAATAACCTACGACAAAATATATTGTATTTCAGAAGCATATCTTGTATTAATCAACTTCCAAATCTTCATCTCAAATGATTCTCCTCCATATCAGCAGCTTCAATACTAATCAAGTGATTTACCTGAGATAACATCAAACTGGTTCATTGATCAGGTCCTTGATACTGAAATCAAGCTTCAAGCATTTTCTGCTTATGCAAGCACGCCCCAACAACTCAAATCGCTCCTACCATGTTTTTCTCAACAATTTTGCGAATAATAGCAAAGTTGACTAATATTTTTGCGAGCAATTTTGCAAATTACAGCGATGTTGACGAATTACTAGTGGCACGATAGGAGACAAGCCGCTTGGCGCCGCGGCGCTTTCTCTGACGTCATAGCGGCGCCTTTGACCCCTCCCTAACCTCCAAAACCACCCCTAGAACCCCTCCGCCAACTTTATTTGAACTCTTGGCGTTGCAGCCACCAAGTACCCGTGACCGTGACCACTCAATACTTTTGCAAAATGATTGGGTTGGTGGGTGATATTAGATCAATATTTTCAGTATTCTACTCGTTTCAAATCAATTCTCAATCAACAATATGTTGAAGTTTTTTATGATTGAGTCAAATATTTATATTTCAGGTTTCTTATGTTCTCCTGACCAAAAACTACACAACATCTTGAAGAAATTAAAAAAATATAGTGTATATGTAGACATTTGACTCATGAGCTTCATATGTGTTGTGTATCTGCCATACGCTAAATAAATATTTGATGTTTCTAATCCACCTGAATCATCCATCCCCTGATCCACCTAATTTACAGTATCGTACTCTTTCTCAAATCAATTTCTAATCAAAAATATGTTAAGTTTTTATTGAAGATTGAGACATATACACCTATTTGATGTTTCTAATCCACCTGCATCCAAAATAAGTGGTTTGTACGTGTACGAATATATAATTTCTGACTAATAACTCGAGTTGAATTGATAGAGTAAAGTATAACACTATATTTGAGAAATTATAGATCTATCAAAATTCCGAAAAGGAGTAGTTTTGGGCTGTGCCTTGATCATTTTTATAAAATTGTGTATGATTTAAGTATTTTAAAATCGAACTACTTCCGAATATCACCAACTGAATAAAGAACATTCTAAAATAATTGTTTGAAATTTTTCAGTATAATATTTCAGAATACTGTACCTCGTTCCTTATAATTCTCCCTATTGAAGACGCAAACTCGTAATTAATTCAATTGGGTTTCAACTTCCACAAAAATTTAACAATCAGATCTGAAGATTGCGACAATTAGAGGTCCAACTCACTGACCCTTCAAATTTGACTCAATTACTCCCACACTTCATTAGGCTACAAGCCAATAAAGATGGAATTTAATATTCTCGTTATGTTTCGGAAGATAGATTGCTTTTTTACTTGGAGCGACAGAATATTTACATTATTTCATTCTCCTATAAACTGGATTATTGTTTACCAGTTATGTACATGAAACACAGTTTTCTACATGTCTATTCATTAAAAGCATATTTACCAAATAAATCATATAGATCTAAATTGGTTGAAGAGTCGATGAATGGATTTCCTGATTTGATTGGCGACAGTACATCCGAACAATATCCTCCTCATTTTTTAACTTCGTATTCCATATGAAAACCTCATGGATTGGACTGGGAAATTGTCGACGATTTCTGATCTTTGTTCTGTTTCTTTTGTTTCAGGTAAGATTTGAGTTGATTTCTGGCATCTTCACATGCCAGGATACCTAGGCACCTGTATTTATCGAGTGAGTATCAATAGATTATTGAAACGTTTCTACAAATTTTTCTAGTCTTTATGAACAATAGAATTTGCGCTAAATCAAATAAGTACTCCAAAGATTTCCGCATATTGACCATATTGACAACAGGGAAAGAAGTCAGAGAAATTATTTTATTACTTCTAGACATAAATTCTCTTCTGGGCTGAAATGAAACTTACAGCCAAGTGATATACTGTAAAAGTTGGATCACTGTATCCTTCACAAAATATTCTGAAATATCAATTGCTAATATAAATGTTGAAAATTCAGGAATGCTTTTAACACCCTCACTGATATTGCAATGGATTTTTTTTTATCAACATTTGTAAGAAACTGATCATGATTAGTGGTGCCCAGCTAATCCTTGACTATCGATTCAAACTCTTTGCATTAAATCACTACTTCTCATCCCTATTTTCGACTCTTATAGCTACAAAGGTCACAAAAATATCAATTTTCCAGTTCCAAGAAATCCACTCCACTCCGTGCAGTACTCTCATATTACTCAATACTACTCCATCGAATGATCAGATTCAGTTCTATTTATATTTGTAAGATATCATAAAAATTTCAACTGCAGTTAAAAGTATAAACTCCTAAATTGAACATTCCGTACTTCCGTTCAGCAATATTATTCTTGTATTTTATTCAATCTTTTTCCAAGTATTAGTAACTTCAAGCTTTCATACTTACCCCCACACCCCTAGTTTTGTTTATAATCTCCACAACCTTTTAGCCACTCCAAACCAATAGCATTGCCATTAAAATGTAGCCAACGGAAAGAAAAGCTGTTTTTCTTTCAATAGCGGAAAGCTATAAACGCTATATTCGCTTTTCCATGCCATTCGGATGCGTTTTCTCAAGAGGCTTTCCACTTTTCCCCGGTTTTCCGTTATCCCCATTTTTGCATAATTCATTGCTACCCTTCCATTTGTTGCCCCTCTGCCCCTTTGTCATGAATCGCTACCATGAGACCAATTCCAATCTCGCTTCACACAAGTCTTTTATTTTCCCCCTAGGGATGTGGGGAAAACGGTAACCCTCCTTTTATTCCTCTAGGTACGCTCCACCAATCGTTTCAGAGCTCTTCATCATTCATAATATTCCCGTAATTTTGCTGGCTTGATCCTTTTTCCAATAAGCTTTTCTGTAATTTATTATTTTTGTAATTCTCTTAACATTTTTTGTTAGCTCAATCTTTTTTCTATCATTCTTGCTGTAATAAAATTATATTTTATTATTCCAGTGTGGAATAGGGTTGCGTTGATTGTTGGCGTATTTGTCAGCAACTTCTATTATATTGAATTAAATTTTCAATCTTTATTTTTAGAGTGATCCTCTAATGAGGCACTACCAATGTCACTAAGTGTCTATAAATATGAAGAAAATAAAAATCTCAGTTAAGTTTAAGTAAAAAACTTAATTTCATTTTAAACTGGATTAAATCCGTATGAAGTCTCGTTTGTAATAATGTGGTTCATTTTTAGTTTAAGCCACCATCTAATTAAATTCTGTTCAAGCTTTGACTGTGCAAACAGCCCTTATTCTATTTAGCATTACAATATAATGTAATACGTTTCATTATATCATTCATAGTATTTAACCTAGTAAACGTGAAATGTATCACATCACTTATCAAGGAATATCCAATATATTATGATATATCATTCTAACAAATTAATTAAGTAGCATTATGGATATGGTTTTTGAGTATGCGTATAATGTTATGAAATAATAACTTCAACGTAAAAAACATGCTTCAAGTATAATAATGAACTCCCGCACATTTATCATTGATTGGGCAGAACGTTATCTTTCAAATGATCTATCCTGGTTTTTATTTTTGAATATATGTGTATTGATTTTCATTGATTGGATAGAATGTTACCTTTTAAAGTGATCTATCCTGGAATATTGTTTCTATTTCTATAAGTATATTGATCAATTAATCTCAAGTTGTAATTTTCCAAATAAGTACCTGCCGTAGTTGATGCACGTCTACTTACAAGTATGTTATAGTATATGTAATACTAACATACAAGTATGCAAGTTCATTTACAGGTATGTTGTCCAATCTGCGGAGATAACATCTCTTCATTAGATGGCAATTGTGTTGTTATGTTGAATCGTGCCAATGAGCACTACTGGTGTTTTTGTTGCAGTCTAGTACAATTACCGTATACAGTACACTGTCACTCTAGTGTGGTAATAATCATCGACAACTATTGCACAGATGCCTGTTAACAGGGCTTGGCATCCGGTTCTTCTGTAATAATCGCATCCGTTTACTGCACAGGCTTCAGGCCTACCAGGTTCCAGGTAGCCTACGTAAAATGTTCAACATCCCAAGTTGTGTCTCAAGTTTATCCAACTATATAACGTGAAAAGAGACTATCTGTAACGCTGAATCCAGCCTATAGCTTATAAAAGTCAACTTCAGCGCATGATGAACATATTTATGTTACATTTTCGATGAACATGTGCTCATGTCTTAAGATTTTCGCAAATATTCAACCTCCCAACTTGGTGTCTGGTGGCTAAAGCACTATCACATTGAGCAAACATTCAAATCACTTATACTGATTTTCATATATTTATTCATACAATAAGTAAATCATCAAAAATAATAGGGAGAAAAAAAGGAGCCTTGTGCTATTCCTCTCCCAAATTTAGATAAGGTTACACATAGTCCGAAATAGGTTTTGTCTAGTAGTTGTTCACTTCAAAAAATTGTTAGTTCTTAATTATTTTCACAAAGTAGATTTTCAAATTTAGATGCTTCAAAACAAAACATAAAAGAAAAATTTCTCATTGCTATAATATTCATAAATCAATAATGTTATTTCACTTGTAACGCTATTACATTTCAACCATTGTGGAGCAAATACCGTACTTGGAGTAATATATATAATTTTGTAACATTAGCTGCCTTGACACCGCCGAACCAAGACACACCAATACTGTGAGCTGTTATACTGTGAGTTGAGATCTCTCAGCTGTAATATATATGCTCAGCTCCATACACTATGGGCGTGTCGTTTCTTTGCCAATGACAGCTTTTCATTCTGGTTGATCAGACAACTACCAATCATCATGCTTTATTCACAGTATATTTTGCTGCTTTTGCATATTTCACTCTTAAGATTGATCCAAGATATGTTTTCTACTGCATATGATTCTTGTTTACTATGATAATTGAGCTTTAACGAAGAAAGTCTCTTGATTTCTCAACAATTAAATGGTTGTTGATTCATCTTAAAGTCTTTATCCCAATCCAAAAATCTTAATATTTGTAAATAGTTCTTGTACGTCGATAAAACATTATTAGAAGCTTTGATCTGTCATTCTTATTGGATAGAGAGAACGTCAAACGCGATAAGTCGAACGTTTTGCTCTCTAAGCGTCTTCGTTTCAGAAGGCAATAATCATTGACTCCGTCTTTTTCTCCCAGTGGCCCAATCTCCAGATCTGATGGCCCACATTCGTGGCGTACGTGAGGGTCCTTTTTCAGTCTATTGACGTCATAGCTGTGACGTAGGCGCTTGAACTCCCCAAATTCTTGCTCTCTATTGTGCTGCATTTGTCCCATCTCCAGACAACGTTATAAAGGCTATCAATAGGATTTCAATAAAGTGATCCAACATTATTGTTCAGTCATCATTTTATCGTTCTTCTTCTAATCTCTTCTAATATTTTTTTCCTCTCATAATACATAATCTAATAATATTGGTATATTCCTCTTTACTAAACATTCATTATTCTCTTCTCACCTTCCTCATCATTTCCCTCCCGTCAACTTTTCCACTACCACATGTCTGTCTTGTGTCTTTTCTCTATTATTTTCGTTTTCTGTCTTTGTAGTTCCTTCTTTTCTGTGTGATACTCTATTTCTTTCTCTGTCTTCGTGGCTGTCTTTTGTCTTTTTTCTGTCTTCATGCATCCTAAACATCATTTTCTGAAGATTTTAAATTTTCATCCTCTTCTTTTAGCGTTTTTCGTCACTTCAACTTCACGTGTCCTGTCTTCACTTGTTGTTTTCTCCCTTTTGTATATTCCACCTTCTCCTTCATCATCATCAACTTCATATCCTCAAAGGACTGTTTTTCTCTCCTTTTTCTTTTTCCTTAATCTACCTGTTACTTCTCCTTCCAATCAATTAATAAAGTCAGATTACACTCTTACAGTTCTGGTGACACGCCTTTTCTTTATTCCTCTGCTTTATATGCATTACTTTTACTTTTATTTACTTTAACATTTCTCTCTTCAATGTAATGCCTTCAAATAACTCTGCAGCAAAGAGCTTCCAGCCTTTGTGGTTTTATTTTCCAGCAAATCTTTAGAAGGATACTACCCAAAGGATTAGAATTACATGCTTCTTAATAATGCCTTCAAATAATTCTCAAGACTCAGGCATAGAGCTTCATGGTTATATAATTATATTCTCCAACCGAAAAGGATCAAAGTAACATTTAAATAACCTTTTTCTCCTCTTCGTGGTTTTATTTTTCAATCCAAATTTGATATGATACCTACAAAGTATTAGAATAAAATTTTCCAAATAAATAAAATTATCTTCATAAACAATAATAATCCAGTCAACGAAAGATTATAGAGGGAAAAGTTTGGAACACAATTTTCAACTCCACAGCTCTTTTAAGGATAGTATCGAAAGTCCTCACCCCTACCCCCTGTGCTAAAGGGGTGGGGGTGGTTTGAAAGTACCATTTTTTCATTTTTCGCATATATCTCGCAAACTATGCATCTTATCAACATTTGTATTCTGTGCAACATTGAAGCTTACAAAATTACCAACAAGTTTTGTCCTTCACATTTTTTTCCATATCTCTCATAGTTTCTGAGATATCCGCTCTTGAAGGTGAGAATTTTTTTGATAAAACACTTCTGCCTCCAATTTTTCATCTTTTCGGACTTATAATTTTTGAACGAAATGCAACTTTCATACCACCATCATCCCTTCAGCACATGATGTAGGGGTTGTGATTTTTTATATGCTCACCTCCAAACTAGTCTCAAAAAAACTGCAAAGTCGAAAATTGTGTTCTAAACATTCCCTCCAAATTTCACTGTCAACTGATCTATTGTTGCTGAACAGAAAATTTCACTCTCAACTCTAAAACTGCTGCAACATTAGAAGGGAAATGCGTAAAATAGTGAAAATATGGATCAAATTGAAGATAATTTTTGATGCTCTATCAGCTCATAATCAGCACGGATTTTTTTCGTCAATCGTTCAAAACTTTTAAGTCCGAAAAGATGAAAAATTGGAGGCAGAAGTGTTTTACCAAAAAATTTCTCACCTTCAAGAGCGGATATCTTAGAAACTATGTGAGATATGGAAAAACATGTGAAGGACAAAACGTGTTGGTAATTTTGTAAGCTTCAATGTTGCACAGAATACAAATGTCTATATAAGATGCATAGTTTCCGAGATGTATGCGAAAAATGAAGAAATGGTCCTTTCAAACCACCCCTACCCCTTTAGCACAGGGGGTAGGGGTGAGAACTTTTGATATGTTAATCCTCTTATCCTTAAAAGAGCTGTGGAATTGAAAATTGTGCTCCAAACTTTTCCCTCCATGCCTTCATTTGAGCATTCATTGCCTGGATTATAAGTTTACATTTATTAATAAATTCGAATCATTGTACACATAATTCATAAATCATTTTTTCAAAATAACCTACAAACTACAATCTATAATGCAAATACTGTTTGAAATTAGAAAAATTCAGGAAATTAACCTTCTATGCAATGGCAAGCTGCGATGTCATGAAAAGGATGTACAGTTCAACTCACCATTACTATTATTACTAGAGTAATGTTGAAGCGGTGCATTCACAGTCTGTCTATAGCGGAATAGAGCCTACTATATCTCTAGTTTTACTTCGAACAGTCAGCATTGCTTTCAAATACTGTAACATCAACCAATGCTTCCCAATCAACAAATTCTGACAGTTTAAAGTGAATCTCACAACAGCGGAGATGAATGCTTCACTACGGATGAAGGAGATTCGTGCATGCCGAATTGATAATGCCCGCCCCGCCGTAATAATACCGTATGTCGTGTGGTGAGAATAACTGCCTTGTAAATTTCTTGACAACTCTCTGATCTATCTCTTTTATGCCACTCTCTCGTCCTTCTCTTACATCTCGTTCTTCGTTGTATTCTCCAATATTCTCATTCTCTTACTTTTTATTATTTGCTGTATTCCTCATCATGATTTCTTATTCTTATCCTTCCTAGTTTTCATCCTTGAATTCTACCTCCTCTTATCAAAATCTTCTTTGGTTTTATCCTCTTTCTCCTTCACCCCTTCTCACCTCACCCTTCCTTCCTTTTTCTTCCAAATCCTTATTCTTTCAAGAAGTTTTCCCTCTCATTTGCCTTTTGTTCTAGAATGTTTAGTATTCCTGTATGTAATATTCTTCCTATATATTTTTCTTTTATGCTATTTCGTCTTCTTGCTCTCTCCATTATCTTCGTCTCCCTTTTTCATATTTTTCTAATCTTTTGCAGTTTTTTCTGCTGTTTCCACGTTATCACTTTCTTATACTTTTCATAATTCTTTTCTTCATCTACTACTACTTCTTGATCTGGCACCTCTCTTATTTCTTCATCTCTCCACGTTTCTACGTTTTCCATGTTTCCCCGTTTCTAATACTAATCTTCTATTAATCATTCTCTTGCTTTTCTTCCCCTTCTACTCCCATTCCTCAGTCTCTTTTCTTCATCTTCTCCTCACTTCTTTAACGTTTCTACGTTTTCCATGTTTTCCGTTTCTATTACTACGCCTCTATCATTTTCTTGCTTTTCTTCACCTTCTACTCCTTCTCCTCCTCGGTCTAGTTCTTCTCTCTCTATTTCTCTTCATCTTATCTCATATTTGCACTTTTCATCGCAACAGCTTCTATTGCTCTCCACTTTATCTTCTTTTACCACTCATCTTCCTCTTTCTAGTATTCGATCTTGTATTCTCCCTTTTTATCTTTTCGTCCTTTATTTGGTAGAGAGTTGGTGGGAAGGAAATTTTGAATTTTCTTTTCGAATAATGGACATTGATATGTCCAAAGCTCTACCAATTTATGTAGACGCATAACAATATTATCTATAGTTATTCCAAATTCTTTTTTCATATAATATACAGTTCAATAATTATTTTCTTAGTCTATATTATGTAAATTCATCTATAATTTTGTTGTATTGTAAGATATTGTATATAAGTGTAAAAGCCAGTATATATTGTAATCTACATAAATAAAGTACTCAATTAATCACTCCCTTATTTCTTTATGCTTTTCTTCCATTGGCCTTTTTTCTCTTAATCTTCTATTCCCTGCTTTCTTCTCTTCAGATTTTATTCTCTATTCAATACTACACATTTCCTCACATTTCTAGTTCTCATTTCTTTATGCTCTTCTTTCACTTCTCTTTCTCTTCATCCTCGATTTTCTGCTTCCTTCTCTTTAGATTTTATTCTCTTCTCACATAGTAAACATTTCCTCCCATTCCTAGTTATCTCCTTTTCACTATTTCCTCTCTTCTCCCAATCTCTTCACAAGTATCTCCCCACTCCCGTTCCCTTCTTCACCCTCTCTCATGCCCACAACTTCTCTGCATTCTTCTTCCTGTTCCTTGTTCACGTTGCTAGTTGAGCTAATTGTTGTCGGGTGCTGCTGGGTGCTGCAGAGCAGAGGTGAAGGAACTGTAATAACACCTTATGGCTCTCCTGAAACAATTACAAGGCGTGTTTTCCAATTAGAGACGGCTGTGTTGATGTTTTATGCTGGTTGCTTCCGTCTTGCAAATATGTGTCCTCCATCCTCCTTGGATCCCCCCGAGGGTGCTCCGTGGTTTTAACAACTAGGACAAAAGAATGCTGTCTCTATATTTCGTTTGGTGTTCTTAATTGTGTTTTCAAGTACACCTCACACTTATTTGTTTCTTTTATATTTTTTCGATGCTCATAATTGTTTTATGACTCACAACCTGTCTCAATTTTGGTTCAGTGATGATTGTGTATGCCCACTTCAGAAATTATCGGTCAGAAATTGCTTGTATCAAAAATGATCTCTGCTAGAGAGAACTATCCCTATTGTTGGTTATCAGAAACATTTTATCTCAGTTGGATAAATGGGAAAGATATCTACAGGTTTTTCTGTAATATTAATGTGGGAATTCAGAACAATCACAGGAAAGTCGATTCATGTTGGAGATGATTTTCTTAAAATGCTATCCCTTTGTTTAGGTCAATATTGATAGGACTCTTGAAGTAGAAGTGAAACATTAAACTGGAATGGAATTTCTAGCACATTTACCATAAAATATTCGTGAAAAATCTAGTTTTTATGTTTTTTACTCAAGACTGATTTTCTATTTTGCCTGACAGACTCGGAACTATACAGTTTCCAGAATTTCCCCCCTTGGAAAAATTAGTGAAGATTTTTGATTTTGTGTGAAGTAGTCTACTCTACAAAGTCACTGGAAAGTAGAGTACAGACTGCAGAAATAAGATTCTTGCGCAGGACAAAGGGTTGTGACCGGCGGGACCACATAAACATATATAGTATGAATGAAAGAGTAGTGGTGAGTGAGAGAGAGAACACGTGAGAAGTATGCCAGCAGAAAGAGTGCCAATAAAGATTTCTAGTTATCATCAGGGAAACGATATTTAGCCACATTGATGAAATTGATAGGATAAGGATATTACTACCTTTTGTGAGTCGGAACAGGCATCATAGCCTAAATCTTGAATGTAAGAAGAAGATGTCAAGTACTCTAAACTTATTCGCTTTTTCGCCTGACAGGTTATATGCAAAATTAAAATAAGAAAGTTAGCGCACGTATGCGCTTTTTTCTGATTGATATTATCGAGTGAACTCTATTATAGTATATCCATAATCTGTATAATAATTTATACGTTATTACCTGTTCGCTTAATCGAATCGGTTAGCCAGATAATCAAATCAAATTGCTCTATCAAACTCAATTCAGAGTCTGTTAATAGACATTGACCATTGGTCCACCACGTACTAGGCCACTACTGATTCGACCACATTTCTACATGCTTGCAGTAACGTTTTCCTCAATTTCGTCCGTGGTTGCAGTGGTTGCTGGTCTCGTGCGGCTGGTGGGTTCTAAATTAGTTTTGGAGTGTATGGATTCGGTTTTCATGACAAACTCCACTGGATTTTATATAATAGTGCAGATAAATGATGCTTCCAGTGAAGCAGGAATGGATATTGTAGCTTTTTGAATGAAGAATTTCTTTTTTGTCCTTTAAAAAGACTTTAGTAATTCAATTGTGAATTATTTTCCATTCTCGTTTGTGAGGGAAAATGTAATTGAGAAACAAATATGAATGCAAAAATGGGGAATTTCATCATCCCTTCCTCCCCTAAAAACTCGAGTAATTTCGTTGTTAATCCTATTATTTGTTGTATTGCTTTTCTTTTGAAGAGGGATCAGCAATCAGGGACCTATTACAAAAGCTGCTTTAGAAATAGGGGCTTTCTGGAGAGAAATATTCAATTTGTATCTCTTTATGTCAATTTTTCAATATTATCACTGGCGATCAATTCATTATTCTTCTCCAATCTTTCTCTAAGATTACTTTTTCTAAATCAAATGAATGTGATGAATTTTAATGTTTCTATTGAATATCAATTCCATGGTGATAATTATTATTATCATTAAGCAATTACTTCTTTCTGACTATGGATGTAGAATGAAGAATGACTGAACATAATATAGAATGAACATTATGGAATGTTGATTATCAACTATTTTCTTGTTTGTTTAGTTTTTATAAGCAATAAGATTGCCAAGCTGTTCATGGAATGTAGTTTAACAAGGTGCAACAATTTGTAAGTTTCATGAGATAATATAATCGTGGATGGATTGACCATAAATTTATAAATAAAGTAACAATCAAGGTCGTTTGCTCACATACATTCATAATTAAACGTTTCAGTACTATAATAGATATACATAGGGTTTACAACTTGCATTTGATCAACTAGAGAATGTTTTTGGACTTTCCTTTGCTAAATTATTTCAGTGATATGCAATACTTTACAAAAAAAAAAGAGTTGAATTCCTGATTAGTAAAATGGCATTAGTGGTAATAGATGAAATAATTGGGTATGCTAAAATAACCCAACAATTTTATCACTTTGATAGGCAGGGATGTTTTCTCCAAGGGTAATGAAGTGCATTTACATGAAAATACAACTTTTTATCTTGCATACCTGACAAATATGAAGTAAATTTATTGCAAAAATATGAGATTTATTGTTATCAGGCTTGTTCATGTTGAGAGAATTGTTACAATAATTTATATTCATGCAGTCGACATATTTTACTCGTAACACCAAACTTTTCCATAATAAATTCACAAATTCTATGAATACTGCACAGTATTATTATCAGTATCATAATTTCTGAAAAGTTCACATGAATCGCGGTCATTTCCAAATTAGCAAATACCATCTCTCCTTTCTGTGAAGCTGAAATGAGATTATGTGAAGTTGTATACTCATACTTTAGTTGGATATTATTATGGATCTCTACTTGGATATGTAGTAACATAATAATTTATTGAATTTCCACGTGAAACTTCACCAAAATTTAAAACTTTATTAATATTAGAAAAGTAACCAGTAATAAGTTCAGTCATAACCTCATCAACCACTTCTTCAATGCAATTTGGAAAATGAGAAACATTGTGAAGTATGAAATGAACTAGTAGAATTTATCGGTTTCATTACTTTAAGCATGAACAAATTTCAGACTTTATTAACTAACGTTCCCCAGAAGTTTCAGTCAGCCCTCATTTCAGCCTTATTGCGTTATTAGATGCACTCTGTACTGTAAAACATTCTTGAAATATGGTATGAGGTAGCATAATTTATCTATTTCATTACTTGAAGCATGAACAAATTCATAAATAATATTTGTTGAGATGGAGTTGCAATTTATTGTGTAATGTACCGTAATGCTTTAGAGAAATTTACTTTGTACTGTCAGCTTCAGTTGAATGGGAAACTACTGTGTTATTTATGACGAATCCTGTCAGTTTCAATTGAATCTTACTACAGGGTGTTGAGATAGTTGAACAAGGTAATGAAATTCGCTTTACTGGTCTGGAGTCTGCAGTTATTATTAGTTATTACTCTGGCTGCTGTACAGACGCTGATTGCAAATTCCAGTTGAATTATCTAAATTACCTTTTTCACATCCATAACTTACAAACTACAAACTAAATCTAGGAATGAATTTGTTGTTGAAGCTTTCGAATGAAGTTGTTGAATTTCTTGATGAGGTAATAGCAGCTGGCAGTGAAGTTGCTAGCAGTGGCTGATGGAATTTCATTTTTATAAAGGAGGTTGAGATTTTCTAATAAATTGGAGAAAAATGTGGTGAGATAATGACAATGGTGGAGTTATTACGCCTAGTCTTCTTGTCGGTTAGTGTAGGCATAGAAAAACGAATAGTCTACTACAATCATTTCTCATTTAAGGATAATATAATTAGACTATATTCCAATATAATACAATATGGGATATTCCATTGTCTCTGGTGTAGGTTTCAATTTCTTCTCTCCTTTTTTATCATTCAACTGAACCACACAATAATTTGGTCTATGATTGGATAATTATTGATTTCTGAATTTTTTTCTATTTGCCTCAGATACTTTATTACCATGTACAATAGTCATATTCAAACCACTTGGATACAAAATGTAGGCTAACTATGGTGTCATAGTTATCTTATGAAGGTGTCTATCTGGGCCGACGTCTAGATAAACAACAGTATTAGCTAAGCACGCTCTGGTCAACCAATCTTAGCCATTTTATTTTCTAGTTTCTGAATTCGGTTTCGTTCCTGTAATTGATTAGTTGTTGGTAAGTAATCTAACAACGTGTTCAATTCATAAGCGAAAGTTTATTGGAATCGTTTATGATTAAGTTTTGTCTCTTAGGCCCAGCTGCATAAATATTTTATAAAATTCAACAGTGATTAAGTGCTGATTGAAGACCGTTCAACCGTCTTCCGATCCACATTTCGACTCTCATGGAAATCAACCGTTATTCAGTCACGCTGAAAATCTAATATATTCTTGTGAAACCTTAAGTTGGTGTATGAATTTAATTCCCAATAACATGATTAACTAGGAATTGATTCATTTCAACAAGATTCATAATCACATTATACCTGAAACAGATTTCCATCCGTCGTCGTCTGTTTACAGTGGTAGGCATTATACCTGTTCCGCCTTCAAACATTCTCCCACCTTTTTCTTGGTCTGCCAATACTTCTCCTCCCTTCTGGCTTGTAAGCAATGACAGCTTTCGGGATTCTTTCATTTTCCATTCTCTCAACATGTTCTCTCCACTGTTATCGAGAGACAACGGATTTCCATGCGTTCCATACATAATACGTTACTTATGTCCTGGTAAAGGCAGGAGTCTTGATTAAACTATTATAGCCGTCAAAAGACTTTCACATAAAAACATAGAGTACAAGGAGATATTAGCCCATATATAGGAAGATGTATCATGTGATGCACCCAACTTACATGGTTCCCTGGTCGGGTGAAGCAAGATTGAGTGACAGTAGTCAGCATCCAGCAACCCGGATGACAAAGAAGTGTTTTGTTCGGTCTATTCAGCCGGCATAATGGACTCGGAGATTAGAATGCTGTGGTAGATGGTGAGGGGTGGAGGAGAAGCGACCACCATCGCTGATCCATACAGCCCTGAGGATATGTGCTGATAATCGAGTGTAGTATTAAGAAGAGGCCAAAGATTAAGAGAAGCGGAAGAAGAAGTAGTAGAAGAAGAAGAAGAAAAGGAACAGAAAAAACTTCAGGGATTAGAAATACGAAAACAGAAACATGATAATCACCAGGGGATGAAGAGGAGGACTAAGCTAAGAAGGAGATTACCAAACTAACAATTGGAAGGCGAAATCAAAACACCACAAGATAGAAGATAGTGGTGGTGAAGGTTAAAAGAAGGAACTGACGAAGACAGGTGAAGTAGAAGCTGCATGAGAGAAGTGAAAAGCAACGAAAAAGAAGAAGAAGAAGATTTAGGAGGAGGAGGAGGGGGAGAAAGATGAAATGAGGAGAGTAGGAGGAATGAGTTGGAAGAGTTAAGTTGGAGAAGAGAGATAAGCTGAGGAAGAGGTATTAGTAGGAGAGAAGAAATACTTGTATAAGAATATAAATTAATTGAAGAAGAGAAATGTGTCGGAGCAAGCAAGCAGAATGAGTGTAATATTTAAAATAAAGCTGGAATGGATGAAGGCTGCAGTAGAATAAAAGAGGAAAAAATTCAAGAAGGTGAAGTGAAGAACAATGAATCAAACTATGAAGTTAAAGTAAGAATTGATTTAGATGAGGTAGGATGACTTTGAATCAGAGAAAGAGGGTATAAGTTGATCAAGGAGGAGAAACAGCTGGAGAATAATAGACAAACATGATAATGCAGAAGAGTCGGATTAAATGAATAAAGAACGAACGAGATGACCGAAAAGAGGACTAGGAGGAGGGATGACTGAAGGATGAAACTTGGGTACTGAATAGGAAGACAGGAAGTAGGAGGAGATGTCTACTAAGATGATAAAAGTATCTAGATAATAATAAAAATAAGAAGCTTCATATGGAGAAGAAGGTTTTCGATGACGAAGAATGATAAAGCAATGAATATGAACGAAAGGAAATTATCGAAGTAGTTGAAGAATTGTATACCAATAGCATCTAACGAAGAGGAAATCGAAGAGCATGTAAAAAATAAACAAACCAGATGAAGTAAACGGAGAAGAAGGTACAAACTAGAGGGTGATTAAACCGCAAAGAAACTAAAATTGATTAAAGAATAATTTGTAGAATAAATCAGTGATAAGTACAATTTGAGCTGTGAACAAATCAGGAGGATTGAAAGAAGATGAATGAAGAGTTAATTATCCAGTGGGGATTGGAGAAAATAAATATGAAAAATGAACCAACCAGTAAGAATTGAACCTGAATGTTAATTTGTAGTTGGAGTTTCCATGTGTTTTATGTTATACAAAGAGAATAAAGAGATAGAACGTTATATATTATATATACTAGTAGGTAATCAGTGCTTCGCAAGGGTCTATTTTAAAACTGCAAATTGAAAACTTGACGTAATAAAAAATTTGAAAATAGGCCTATAACCATCCTCGGTTAATGAAAAATCTTTATGCAAAATTTCAAATCAATCAGTCCAGTAGTTCAGACGTGATGAGGTATCAAACATAATTTTCCTACATCACGAATGCTACAAACGAAGGCCAATGATAGGCCTACAGCATGAAGACTATGTCCATTTCATTTGTACTGGTGGCAAAATTTTACATTAAAAATAATTATTTGATAAAATCCAAGTTCAATTGTAATGAAAACAAATTCCTTCAAAAAATAATTGATAATAATACGTTTCGAGGGAAAAATTAAGAACAAAAAAATTGGGAAGCATCGGGATTCGAACCCAGGAACCAGCGAAGCTAGCTTTTTACCGTTGCTCTACACTGCTGTTTGAAAATGATAGTCTTGTAACAGCATTATAACCTCCTCATAAAAAACACACTTTGGGCTATGGAACTTCATGTATAGTAGCAGATAGATGAATTTGAACATTAATTCTGAAAAATCTAGAAGGAAAATTGAAATTTGGGCTTCCAGGAGCACGACATTGATATTTTTAGAATCTATGTTAAAAAATTTGGAGATCTAAATCATTCCCGTTTCTCCGGTATGCAATCCACAAGTTTTGATGCGAACACACGAACAAACACAACCCTACTCTCTCTTATTATATAGATAACATAATATCTTATATAAAGAGAAAGAATATGAGAACTGTAGAAGTAGTAGTAGAAGAAGAAAGTGGAAAAATGGGGAAAAAACGTGATATGATCGGAGATGAAAGGAGATTTGAGTGTCGATGCGTTGAAAGTTTGTGATGAACACGAAAAAAGACGGAAGCTGACGCACAAAGGCGGCGGCGGCGGCGGCACGGCTGGAACTGATTACACAGGTGTGATGGATGCATGCATGGATGGATGACAGCAGTGAGATTCACCTTAAACTGCCAGCATTACTCATAAAAGACCACCACTTCTCATTCAACAATGCTGACATTTCCAGGTGAATCTAACCATAGTGCTATGTTATCAGCCTTCCTTTAGCTATGGACATGGATAGCTCATAGCTGACTCCCATCACCCACCACAAAACAGAATGATCGATAAATCTCGGCTGAAAAGATGTTGCAGTGACATAATGACTCAATCGAAAAGTGAAGTACAAAGAGAACTTTCACCAATTCAGTTGAGTTTTGATTAATGTTTTGCTATTTTCACCCTTTTTTGTGTATCTTGTAACTTGATGTATTACGTTGATAAATTGCAAAAGAGGAGATTGATAGTATGTAATATGAATATAATTAAAATAGCACAAGGACTACCTTATTATTTTATCTTTCAATGTTATTACATTAGTGTCATTTGCATTGTAAATAAAAATTAGTCACGAAACTTTAGTTTTTAAAAATTAATTAAACTTGTAGGGTAATTTGTAAGCTTTAACTTTGTATTCGACAAAAAATTCCGAAAGACGTATATTGTTCGAGATGTATGCAAAAAACCAAAAGATGGTACTTTCAATATATGGCATTCCAAAATATTCAAAGCTTGCATAATCGGTGAGAACGTTTTATCTATTGAAAAATTTTTGTGATCCTAATCTCTTAAGAATATTATATTTCGCACTAATACAATCCAGACTTCAATATGGGATTCTCAGCTGGGGGGGTGCTTGTAAGAGTTACCTTGAAAACCTGATAGTATCTCAGAATAATATAATTCGTATAATGTGCAACAGTACTAGAAGAGAAAGTTCTTTTCCATTATTTTCCTTTATAAGAGCATTACCTCTACAACATCTTTTTGTATATAAAGTCTTAAAACTATTCTATGTCAGAGCTGGCAATACTGGTACAGAGAATTTATATTACAATACAAGAAGAATCACACAAAGAATGTTTCGTTCACCAAAAGTCAATAAATCAATTTTCAAGCAATCATTCCAATATGTTGCTCCAAAATATTTCAATCAATTACCATACGAAATCAAATCATCTGAAAATATTAAATCTTTTTTAAAACTTTTAAGAGCTTGGCTAATGTCTTTCCAAGAATTAGTTTTTCTTGATGCACCACTGACATAAGTATGAATATGTTTATAAAAAAGCAGGTTCTAATAATATACAGATTAAACATTATTATATATATATATATTTTTTTCTCTTTTCGATAATTAGAATCGTGAGAAATATATCGTAGAATAGTAATGTTTTTTTTAATACATTCGTTTAAAATAATAATGATAGACTATATTTTTTGAATATTCAAGATAAATTGTACTGGTTGTATATTTTTGTTCACATTGGTTTGCAGACGTCACGGAGTGCAAGAGATTTTTAATTGATGCTGGACTCAAAAATCAATGGATTTTATTTTTGTATAATTTTAAATCAAGTTATAATCATTATGTAATTGTTTAGTAATGATGATTATTATTTTTTTTTTTTTGTAAGTTGACCACGAATGCTGGTTAGAGTGGTCAACTTAGTTCCTACTTTTTTAAATTGTTTTTTGTGAAAGGAATCAATAAATTTCATTTCATTTCATTTTCATTTCATATGGTACCCCTTACAATGTTTAAAAGAGTTGCGGGGTCAATAATTGTGTTCCAAACTTTTCCCGCTATATGTACCTTTTTTTGAGCATTCGTTGCCTGGACTAAATATGAATAATGATGATATTGATTATAATATATTGAAATCAGT
Source organism: Nilaparvata lugens (assembly GCF_014356525.2). NCBI lineage: Eukaryota > Metazoa > Arthropoda > Insecta > Hemiptera > Delphacidae > Nilaparvata > Nilaparvata lugens. The sequence goes on along the minus strand of NC_052511.1, from coordinate 45,621,880 downwards.
AGAACCTAGAGAGATAGAAATATATAAAAAGAATTCAGCTGAAATCGCTTCCCGATGGTTTGGAACCTACCTAAAACTGTAGGTCCATTCATCTCATAATCAACCGCCTCGCTAACCAAGCACAAGCCTATAGCTCATGTGAGCATCACCTTCCGCAAAAATTATCACCAGACTAGATTCTAATTATTTCATTTTAATAGAAGCAAAAAATGAGTGAAATGTCTTTCATCTTAAGACTTGAGTTATTTTTATCATCAACATCATAATAATTATATCGAGCTGTCATTTATCGATGTTCATCCATGTATCATGACAATGACAAAAGAAGCGCAGCTCTCATTGGCTAGCTAGTAATAGAGCGACTTCTTTCTTATTCAACTCACATTGGCTGTCACTATTAACAAAATTGCTCTTATTGGCTGTTACTACTATTATTATTAGCGTATGGCTTTCAATGGTGAGGAGACCCAAGGGTAATTCCACCACCTTGCCGTATATAACCTAAAGTTCCCTTATGGGAAACATTTGGAAACGGGACACTAAGATTATAGTGAGCATTATACTTCAAATTTACACTTTTCACTTCGAGATAAAGTTTTTTCTGATATTAAAAAGTCCAAACATATACAAACCAATATTATGTTACTATGATGACAAAATTGTTCACATCTATTGGTTAGCATTTTGATTGGTTTGCTTTTATTCGACTCTAATGGCTATCGCCGTGATGACTAAATTACTACTGTCTCATTGGTTATTAGGATTGGTCATGTAGATTGGTTTAATTCTCTCTTACTTGAATCACATTGGCTATCGGCAAAATTACAAAATGTAGGAGTTATAATACCGGACGATCTTCTAACTTGAAAACTGAACAGTTGTAGGCCATACATTCAGAAAAATAAAACAAAACCTTGCAATAAGGAAGTGATGGATCGACTCACAAATGATGGAGATGGAAAAAGGAATATGATTCTACAAAACTACATCAAGCGTTGAAAAGTCTGTGTTCTTCCAGGTTCGATACGATTATGCAACATTAGGATATCACACAACTACACAATCAACTATTCATTATTATTGTATAGTGAGTGACAGATCTGTGTTGTTTTTCTACATTTCCTTACAGAAAGCTTCAAGTGGAAGATAATGTTATGGTTTTCCACTATCTGTTGTCATTACGGTTTCATTTGAATCAATTCTTTGTTCAAGCTAAATGAATATTCTTTTTCCTTCTTCCTAGGTGGATGAATTGAGTTTATGAGTTACTTTACTTTAACTTTCAGTTTTACTCCAACTAAACCTTATAAAGTAACTATACTTTAACTAAAAATACTTGAACAGCTTCCTGTATCAACTCGGGTATCACCTTGCAAGGAAATGAACTCTCATCATCATAATCAATCATCCTTCTTATTAACCATGCATAAAAGCCTGGAGCTTTGTAAACATATATGTGAACATCACATTTTCCAGGACTTTGTATGGAATAAGTTTAAATTTCCTTGTCCGTTCTCTAGCAAACTTAGAATATACTCACACTGGCTCGACTCAAAACGCGCAGCGACTCGAGTCTTGATCACTCGGTGACACAGCATGTTTTCAAATGGTAACGCTCAGATTAACCGACTTCAGTATCGGGGACTCAGTTACTTGGCGACCAAAATACTGGTCATTGCGAGTACATCTTCTATGAAGTGAGGTTAGGAGTTCAAATATAGGGTGAACATGAATCATGTTCAATTAGATTGTTGTATAAGTAGTAAAATTTCCCTTTTAACTTCATTAATCACAAAAATGTCTGATATAAATAAGCTTATAATTACAATTTCAAATAATAAGTCGAACACCCTCTGGCAACTAGATTAGTGACAGTGATAATGAAAGTCTTATGGACCGAGGTACAGGAGTATCCGTGACTTGATTCGTTCGATTTGAGTCGCGCTAGTGTGAGAAGTTCCTCAATCCTGCAATGTATCCACATGTTCTCCAATTCTACAATTTCCGTAATGATCTTGTTCTCTTTCTCTCTCTATATCTTTCTCTCTATAGCGTAGATTAGTAACGTCACGTGCTTGTGGCCGTTCATTTATCCTGAGTACGAAACAAAAGGTTAACGGTAAAATAAACGCTTGGCCTAGTAGTCTGCATCAGTCGCGGCCTAATCCAATCGCATCCCTCGAAAATGTTCTTTCGAACATTACGAGTCTCTCTCGCGTCTACCGATTGGTTCAACACGTAAAACGATCAACAGTTCATTTCGAATCGCGTGCCTTCCTGTACTATATCCCGCTTTACAGTCTACTATGCTTTGCTTTACACATAAAATACTCGAGTATACCTATTCATTTCTTATATAGACGTAATGTACTGTACTATACAGTTTTATAGTCATTCCTACCAATATACTATACCTTGATACTCATCTCTTAGCTTGTTCTTGGTACTTATTCCCGTAATGTTACTTTGGTATTACTGCTTGGTAGAGTGAAGTAATAGACTGACTCACTCACACAAAGAAGTGTGATCTGCGGGTTTGCGCTGTGTTTGAATGGGGCAGCAAAATTATCTATAAAATAATGTTTTTAAAATAACTGATGTTTCTATGCTGATATGATTATGAAGGACTAGCAGGTTACCGTGCTCCGCAAGAGTCTGATGATAACCTTGACAAACTGAAAATTTGACGTACTGAAATCTTGAAGAATTAAAAATAGGCCTGTAACCATCCTCGGTAAATTGAGAATCTAATATGCAAAATTTCATGTTAATCAGTTCAGTACTTCAGACGTGATGATGCGTCATTCGTAAATTTCATATCCCATAAGTGTATATAAGCCAATTCTTTCGTTTATTATAGATGTGCATTCGTGTATTATAGATATGATTTATGAATGATATGAAGGGTTCTATGTGATGCTGATGATTATGTATCATATCAGTTATTAAAATAAAGTATAATATCGTTATCATCGTGTTTGAAATATTAAATGTATTGAATCTGAAATGGGGGAATAGAAAGTGATTGAAACTTTGAATAAGTGGTTAATTTGATTAATTTGACCGAGATTAGATTAGTGACGTGCTCTCGGAACTCCTGTTGGAAGGATGACTGCCTGAGGGCAACTCCACTGTCAGACATTGATTTGATTTGTTACTATGGCTTATTTGTCTCATCTCCTCTTCGTGTATTATTGCATAGGCCTTTGTTGCCTAAGAAAGCTCTTTCCTATCTGATTGAAAGAATAAAATTGTGTTAGGTCAAGAGTTGATTAATGAACTTCAAGGTTTTTATATTAGTGAATATTACGGAAACATCTATGAAGAATAATTTTTAGATTCAAAAAATAACTCGCTTATTCAAATAATGAACTTATTATTATTTTAATAACTTTTAAAGTTATTAAAAAATGAGGTCATGTGGTTAACCTCATACCAGGGATAAACGAAATAAAATTGTGTTAGGTCAAGAGTTTGATTTTTTGGTATAGTTTAATATTGAAGTAAGTATATTGTATCGATTCTTGAATTGTATACACTTTATTTCTTAAGATTCTATGTAACTGCTTTGAATTTTATTTAGAAGGAAAAAAATGAATTGAATTGAATGTATACCCCAAAAACTTGTCACTCACAGATACTCACTAGCTATTTTCATATCAGCATATTTGCAAGCAACAAAGTGAGATACTTATCACCGTGACTGGGTATTGCAGGGTAATTATTCCAAGTACATAACTGGTTATACGAGTAGGCTACTGCTAATTCTTGAACAAATTATTCGTCATGCCATTTGAAAGTGTAATTGGTCCTTTTAGGGCCAATTCCTTGGTGCTACATCCCATTAGTCGTGGTCTCCTTTGGCTCCAATTCATGATGCAGATATCAATAATTCACAGCTCAATTACACTTGGTGACGAAGTGAGAAGTAGCAGTTGAAGTGATTTAAGTAGCGCTCATGCTACTCTGTGTCGTATCGAGTAACGTTCAAGTTCATTCACTACTACTCACTCACTCGATCGTTTCAAGTTCATTTACTCGAGAACAGTTCAGCTTACTTTGAACTACTGTGGTTGAGTTGAGTGCAGAGCAGTTCACTCGATTGAGTCAGAGTAATTCATTTCAAACTGTCAGCATTTCATGTGAATAACACTAATGCTCCCTATTCAACTAACGCTGACAGTTTGGGAACACTGTGAGGCTCCTTTCCTACTGTCAGTATCCCTCATAAGTAACACCAATGCTTCACATTGAACCAATGCTGACAGCTCGAAGTGAGTCTGACCGTAGAACACTGGCATCAATCAGCAATTGCAATTGATGTGGGTTCAGCCGATCGAGCCAGAGACCGGTGCCAAAGTGAGACAACGACAAATTGCTTTTCCGCAAATTGCAGAACCATCAAGGACACGTTTGTAGTGAAATTGATGGCGGTCTACCGTTTGCAGGTTACTATGTAGTGTTACTGGGTTGATTCCATGTCCAGTTGGAAGTAGGTTTATGACCAACACTAAGAGCCGCAATTATAAAGCATCATTCACATCTTTGTAGTGAGATTCTCGTCAAACTGTCAGCATCAGTTGTATGGGAAGCATTGATGTTATTCGTAAGGCATGATGTCAGGTTGGAGTAAATCTCTCGCTGGAAGAAGATCATGGTAGTTTTTATCTTCTTTTAGAAAGATGATTTAACGACCCCAAACACAAAACTACAAACATTGCCTAAAATTCGTTCAGTATCTGATCTTCAATTAGCAAATTATAGTTGAAATGAGTTAAGATAACAAGTAGAAATTGTAAACCACTTTTTATTGCATGTTCTAGTGACTTAACCAACCACATCTTCACCTGTATTGTTTACTACTGTCTAAGGCTAGGCACACACCGATTAGTCAAGACAAGACTAGTCACGTTTAGTCACAATACTTCACATAGTTTCTTACGAAGACATGTCTAATTGCAATGACTAATCAGTGTGAGTTGCGTCATAAGCAACAATGTGAATTATTGTGACTAAACGTGACTAGTCTTGTCTTGACTAATCGGTGTGTGCCCAGCCTAAAACTCAAGTATTAGACAGTTTTACAGTAGTAAACAAGACAGCTAAGGATGTGTCTGGTTAAGCCACGAGACCTGGTTCTGTGATTAATTTGTAATAAAATAGGTTGACAACATCTATTTGTGTTATCATTATGGAAAAATACAACAACTTAACATCACACAAATCACAACTGTAAATTATAAAGTATTATTGAGATGAGTAATAATAATTCTTATTATGGAATTGAATAATACCTTTGTGGCTTTCTCACCTGCTCAGAGAGCATTTTTATCCATTTATTGTGGACATGTCGCATTATGAGTTGGTACTTCAGTGAGTACAGTTTTGCAGATGTCCAGTAATATTCTTAAGTAACATAATTCGATAAAATTGGTAATGGAGCTCTATCTTTCCTAGACATAACTAGTGCTTCTGGCTCATCGATTGCCAATGAGGTACTATCCACCAATCAAGGAAGTTCACTTTGGTAGATTATAATGTATTTTCTAAGTAAGATATCTTATGGGTTTAGGGGTGTGAAATTGAAGAAAATCCTCCATGAGTGTATATAAGATGACAATTTGACTCTTTACACTTATCAAAAGAACATACTCTTTCTTCTTCAAGTAGTAGCTTATTGCACTCGTAATTCATCACATTCAAATGAAAGTAGGCGTTGTCCTTTTATAAATGACAGGATGAGAGTTATTATTTGCCTTACTTGCATCATTTGTTAGCCGCGCCTATACTGCATAGTTCCGGTATTTGTTATTTTTTGCTGATATTTCCTATTGTTTTTCCAACAGAATCTATCCCAAAAATATCAGATTGATATTTGACAAGCAATGTTTCATCGAATCTCTCCATATCCACTTATCAATCATTAAGAGCATATTACGAGGGAAATAGTCATCAAAATTTTGTCTTTATTCAAATTTCAAATTCAAACTTTACTCAAATTGCAATATGTTCTCCCTTCACTTTAAAAATATTAATAATATGGTACAAGTAATTTGAATGTATGATTTCATAAAATGTTAGCTAGTCAACCAACTCTTCTATACATTTTTCTCATCTTCACTTTCCGATTCATGTTTCAATCGTGGATGTTCAATAATAAACCAAACAATTTATAAGTACAACAGCCTACATTTTTTCTACATTCAACTCTGAAGTATCTTGCCTCTATAGTCTAGACAGTAAAATATTGAGCATGCAGTTTTAAAACTATTCGACCAATTTTTCAATACATTTTTTCCACATTAGCTTACCTCAGTAAACTATTACTGTCATAGAATTCTATTAGTTGTGGCTAGTTTTTCAAGGTAATCGATTCGCTTTGCATTTTTTGTGTGCATAATATTTTTGCTGGTTGGTAGCCCCCGTTATTACTGTCTATTTATAGGAATTTTCCCGATTATGCAATGTTTTTCTTCGCTGTTCACCTACTATCTACAACCGGTAAAACCAGTATTTTATTGTCATATTTTTCTGAGGCGCATTCATATTTGAAAAATCAATTGCACAGTATTTCCATAGATGAAGGATAAGTATTATTATTACTATATTATTATTATTACTATATTATTCTTGTCTCTGGTATTTCTTAGTAATCAATTGCTTGAAATCCTTTCAATTATTTATTTACTTTTGAGTTTATCTACTGGAAAATATGAATGGATATGAGGTTCGGAATAGGCGGAGAAGCCTGAACCACAGAGTAAAGAAGCACTATATTTATTCCGTGCCTGAACCCTAGATAGAAGGAGAAGAAGATATCTAATTTTTGAATAAGATATTCAGTCAGTCAAAACTGTTTCATTTTCATAATTTTGATGACAAGAGTGACAGGTCACTCAGGATTGGCTATTGAAAAAACGAGACTATGTAACCATATCTATTCAAAGATGGTAGTTTTTCATTAGAAATTACAGTTAACCAACTGCTAGAATTTTAATACCGGATTTGATTCTCGGACTGGGCGCAATTTTTGAACATTTTCATTCCTCAAATTTCCTCATACTATTTAGTTATTCGGTCAATATTTGCAGTAGCAGAAGTCCTCAGTTCTTTATAGCTATAGCTTATTTATATAGCTTTTATTGGGCAAAATAAGCGAGCCTGACGGTTATGCAAGAGCCTAGAAGCCGTAAATGTGAACAGTGCGCTCTAATCTAATAACGGTCGTTATTTTTTCCACTATAAACTGCATGCATTTCGTAATGGACTCTGCACAAGTTATCTTACCTATCTTTATGCTGTACTCTCCTTCCAGAGAGCCATTAGCAATTTTCTTTGATTCTTTAATGTTGTTGTTCGCCGAACACTTTTAGGCTAATGAGTAATTCTCCCATGAAAACCGTGACATGAGAGAGAGTAAATCAAGAATGAGAGAGAGAGAGAGTCTTGAAATATGCATGCGATTTTGGGTCTCATGCTTGCTCACGTCTCACGTACAATATTCGGCAATGGAAATGACCTGAATTGATTTCACCTTCGTGTTTTTTCTACTTTCTCTCTCCATTGATTGCGTTTGAAGTAAAACTCAAACAAGGATTGTGAGGCTCAATCAATAGATCTTTGCATCTCGAACATTGAGTGCCGTATACGCCGAAAAGGCTATAGCTTTAACGTAGCAGAATTTTCAATTCATGTTCTCTATTCAACTCGGGCCAGCTATGTACAGTAATAATGTTTTTATGGCTTATTTCTTGTGTTGTACTCTTTCTTAATTATATACTGTATCTTGCATCTTCATAATTGGACTGAGAACCGAGCGAAAGTTGTTGAATGTATTTTTCTATCTATCTATATAATATAGCTGTCTAAAAAGTGCATGAATTCATGTATTTGTGAACATTTCACTCTCGAACAAACCTGAAAAGACACAATTTCTCTCAAGGTACCCAATCTCAGTCATGGTACCGTGTTTCAGTCATTTAGACCAATCAGGTGTGGCTACTATTGCACTCTCAATGAGCTTTAACTATTCTATAGCAATCCATTATATCTTGCATCTTTGTGTAATGTTCTGAGCAGTAGCAAAATTTTCTAACTTATAATACTACTATTCATTAATAGTAGGCAAAAAATCCATATATTATCCTCCAAAGGATTAGCTCATGTAGTTAGTCTGTGTAGAGCCTTTCTCTTGCGCATACGAGCTACTGGTTTTTTCGATTTACTGTTTACTGTACAGTTGTTGACGATTTCTATTCATTTATATTGCAAATTACGAGGATGTTAGGTACTAGATGTTGATTATTATTAGGACCGGTTTTGATGAAAATTGTTGGGAAGCTTAGTAAGGTCTTCCAATACTGAAGTTGGTCATAGAATAACTTCATTCGTTCGGTGTAATTTATTGAGCAATGAATATACCAATAGTTATATTCAAGATATAATATGTAAATACTATTGGTTTATTGGTTTATTATACTGTCATGGATAGTGAAAAGCACCATATCGACAATAGTCATACAATAAAGAGAAAACAACATATTGACACAAAACAACAATTTTGTACATCACAACACAAATAACAAAATAACAAATAACCTATATCTAAGACCATACAACATTTATAACTAATGCAACGTATTCAATGGTCGAAGATACTTTGCCACTCATAAAAACATTTCTCTAATAGCCAACATTTTAGATTAGTCTTAAAGGAGTTTAGGGTTTGGGCAGCTTTAATATTCTGGGGTAAACAGTTAAACACTTTTTTGCCAATGTAATTTGGGTTGTGCTCATAAAACCCTGTCCTGTGCTGTTCAACTCTGACTAAGCCCCTGTATCTTGTATTGTGTTGATGAACATCCACACCTGTCAGCCAATCATATTTCATTTTATAAGTAAAGATTGCCAGATGGTACAAATAGAGACTAGGAACCGTCAAAATTCTATTATCTTTGAATAGCGATCTACATGAGAAACGGGGTGGCTTTTTAAATATGATTCTTAGAACTCTCTTTTGGGCACGGAAGATAGAGGCAGAGAATCTTGATCCTCACCACAGCAATATTCCATAAGACAGTAATGACTCATAATATTCATAGTAAGCAGAGATCACTGCCTCATGAACTAATACCCTCCTGAGCCTGGACATTGCATACGCAGCTGAGTTTAATCTCCTAGAAAGAGATTGAACATGAGAGGACCATGTTAATCCCTGATCCAAAGAAACCCGTCACGAAAAAATCCGTTGCATCAGAGGGTAGTAACCCTTTTGCCTCAACCTCAAACTCCAACTGATTCACAGGAAGTCTGTGAATTGAGAATTCAATGAAGGTTGTCTTGCCTATATTGACTTCAAGCTTATTTGCAGAACACCACTATAGGACATTGATATAATGTTTTCTTCTATCTGTTATTATCCTCTTTCCGAATCTGTATTAGAAGTTATTTTAGAAATAGACTCCTTGATAGAGCTCTGAGCTCTCTCTCTCTCTCCTTGCTACATCTTTAAATATTTAGCATTGTAATGGGTGATTGAGTGTAAGAGAGGGACGGCTATGCCCTTACTAGTTCAAAATAAATGCAGCGATTCTGATATATTTCATTTATCATTTCTTACAATTATAGTATTGGACTCAACATTTACCATCTATTCATTCTGATAATTATTGCTTCTTTATGAAATGTTACATAAATAACGCATCACTCCTTTTTTATGGATACATGATCATCGAGAATGTTTTTATACATGATGAACTAGGGTCGAATCGTATATCAGCAGCCCAGTATGTTACCAGTGGAGAAGTTGGTGTACCTTGAATAAATTATAACTTGGGAACATTCTTTTTACGACGGAGCTTGAGTGGAGAGAAATCATTTCAAGAGTCTCTGAATTTTCTTGAGCGGTTTCTCAAGATCTTGCGTCCTCTTTCCTTTTTTACTATCTTCCATTTAATTTTCCAGCCTCTCCGGATCGTGTTTCATTTGTTCTTCATCATCTCTCTAGTTTCACAAGTGGATTTTTCCTTTTTCTTAAGACTGCAGTCTCACTTTTTTCCAATTCATTATATTGTAGTCTACCCCTTCTTTCGTCTCTCTATCCTTTCTCTTTCATTACTTTCTTTGGATATCGTGGATCGGATCTTCTTATCATTTATTCATTCATTTATTCATTTATTGTATAAAATACTATAATCATAATTAAATCAATCTTAATCATACTATCAATCTTATCAATCCTCTCCCTTATTCCCATATCCAAATACATAATTATCGACAATTTTTTTCCCATCTACATGCAAAGAATCCTCTCATTTACTCATTATAATCATATTCATCCGTTCATATTCCACCATTCTCCAGTGCAACATCTTTCACCTTTTCTTCATTGATCCGTCGTTACCTTTCCGTCTCCAACTTCAACCTCCTATATTAATTCATTCTATCTCATCTTCTTCTCAACAATCCTTTTGATCTACATGCCTATCTTCATATTTTCTTCCCTTTCTTCTTCTTTTCACTTTTTTTTCATCTTCTTCTCTTCTTCCACTTCACCCTTTGGCCATCTTCCCTCTGTTCGATTCACATCCTTCTAACTTCTCCTTTGACCTGTTTTCTTCCCTTCTCTCCTCAATCCTTCTGTTAACCTGTTCTTCTAATTTCTTCTTTGCTTTTCTCTTCCATATTTGTTTCTCCACCCTTCTATTCATTACACTCATTTGGTTTTCTTATCTTCCTTCTTCATCCTCTCCTCCGTATTTTCAATCTCATATTATCTTCATCCTCTTTATTTCCATTTCCTCTTCTTCTGCCTTCTCCTCCACCTCCTCCTCCTCCTTATTCTCTTCATCTTTCGTCACTCCCCTCACTTCCTTCCTCGCATTCTTAATAAATCTCCTGCAATCTTTATCTCCTCCACTTTTAAATTTTCTGTCCCTTTCTCATTCTCTTTTTCATCCTATTCCAGTTCTTCTCCTCCCAATTCTCTTAATTCTACCACTTCTCCCTCTACACCACACAATCCTCCATGTCTCTTAATCTGTCTCCTCTTTATTCAACTTCATTTTGCTCCTCTAGAAGAATACTCCATCGCTTCTTGCATTCTGTCGTCTCTATTCCTTTTCTCCTTATATCTTATCCGTCTCTCTATCTCTTTCCGTCTCCTATCTCCAATCTATCATCTCTATCGTCTCCTTTCTCTACCCTTTCTTCCGATGTGCAGGAACGTGGTATTCGAGGTTTCGGCGGGGTTCCTCTCATCCTTTGTGGAGTGGTGTGCAATTGAGTTACATTTATTTGGCCGTGGCAGTGGCACCCCTTCGTTCAACTTTCACTGCAGAAGTACTCCAACAAACTTTTCTCTCCAAGCTTGCCGACTTTTCATTCACTTTACAGCAGTCGGCCTCTGCTATTGAAAGCGATGGCTCTGCTCGACATTGTTTCTATTTTTTTCAGCTTAAAAGGAAGTCTGCAACAGTTTTCTGAAGTGGAGTACCATTGTTGTTGCTTGAGATAAACTCAAATGTATATTATGAATAAATGTAGATATAAGTATGTTATTATAAGAATATTGTATACCAGAACAGGAATATTTTTTCACGTAAATTTATATTAAATGATTATTTTGTTCTTGAGGATTCTGTGCTGTTGTAGTTTTATAATGTGAGTTTGCATTTCAATCTGATATCTCATAAAATCATGATTATTTTGTTCTTGAGGATTCTGTGCTGTTGTAGTTTTATAATGTGAGTTTGCATTTCAATCAGATATCTCATAAAATCATGATTATTCTGTTCTTGAGGATTCTGTGCTGTTGTAGTTTTATATGTGAGTTTGCATTTCAATCTGATATCTCATAAAATCATGATTATTTTCTTCTTGAGGATTCTGTGCTGTTGTAGTTTTATAATGTGAGTTTGCATTTCAATCAGATATCTCATAAAATCATGATATTTTGTTCTTGAGGTTTCTGTGCTCTTGTAGTTTTATAATGTGAATTTGCATTTCAATCTGATATCTCATAAAATCATGATTATTTTGTCTTTGAGGATTCTGTGCTGTGTAGTTTTATAATGTGAGTGTGCATTTCAATCTGATATCTCATAAAATCATGATTATTTTGTTCTTGAGGTTTCTGTGCTCTTGTAGTTTTATAATGTGAATTTGCATTTCAATCTGATATCTCATAAAATCATGATTATTTTGTTCTTGAGGATTCTGTGCTGTTGTAGTTTTATAATGTGAGTTTGCATTTCAATCTGATATCTCATAAAATCATGATTATTTTGTTCTTGAGGATTCTGTGCTGTTGTAGTTTTATAATGTGAGTTTGAATTTTAATCTGATATCTCATAAAATCATGATTATTTTGTTCTTGAGGATTCTGTGCTGTTGTAGTTTTATAATGTGAGTTTGAATTTTAATCTGATATCTCATAAAATCATGATTATTTTGTTCTTGAGGATTCTGTGCTGTTGTAGTTTTATAATGTGAGTTTGAATTTTAATCTGATATCTCATAAAATCATGATTATTTTGTTCTTGAGGATTCTGTGCTGTTGTAGTTTTATAATGTGAGTTTGCATTTCAATCTGATATCTCATAAAATCATGATTATTTTGTTCTTGAGGATTCTGTGCTGTTGTAGTTTTATAATGTGAGTGTGCATTTCAATCTGATATCTCATAAAATCATGATTATTTTGTTCTTGAGGATTCTGTGCTGTTGTAGTTTTATAATGTGAGTTTGCATTTCAATCAGATATCTCATAAAATCATGATTATTTTCTTCTTGAGGATTCTGTGCTGTTGTAGTTTTATAATGTGAGTTTGCATTTCAATCAGATATCTCATAAAATCATGATTATTCTGTCTTGAGGATTCTGTGCTGTTGTAGTTTTATAATGTGAGTTTGCATTTCAATCAGATATCTCATAAAATCATGATTATTTTGTTCTTGAGGATTCTGTGCTGTTGTAGTTTTATAATGTGAGTTTGCATTTCAATCAGATATCTCATAAAATCATGATTATTTTGTTCTTGAGGATTCTGTGCTGTTGTAGTTTTATAATGTGAGTGTGCATTTCAATCTGATATCTCATAAAATCATGATTATTTTGTTCTTGAGGATTCTGTGCTGTTGTAGTTTTATAATGTGAGTTTGCATTTCAATCAGATATCTCATAAAATCATGATTATTTTGTTCTTGAGGATTCTGTGCTGTTGTAGTTTTATAATGTGAGTTTGCATTTCAATCAGATATCTCATAAAATCATGATTATTTTGTTCTTGAGGATTCTGTGCTGTTGTAGTTTTATAATGTGAGTTTGCATTTCAATCTGATATCTCATAAAATCATGATTATTTTGTTCTTGAGGTTTCTGTGCTCTTGTAGTTTTATAATGTGAGTTTGCATTTCAATCAGATATCTCATAAAATCATGATTATTTTGTTCTTGAGGATTCTGTGCTGTTGTAGTTTTATAATGTGAGTTTGCATTTCAATCTGATATCTCATAAAATCATGATTATTTTGTTCTTGAGGATTCTGTGCTGTTGTAGTTTTATAATGTGAGTTTGCATTTCAATCAGATATCTCATAAAATCATGATTATTTTGTTCTTGAGGATTCTGTGCTGTTGTAGTTTTATAATGTGAGTTTGCATTTCAATCAGATATCTCATAAAATCATGATTATTTTGTTCTTGAGGATTCTGTGCTGTTGTAGTTTTATAATGTGAGTTTGCATTTCAATCTGATATCTCATAAAATCATGATTATTTTGTTCTTGAGGATTCTGTGCTGTTGTAGTTTTATAATGTGAGTTTGAATTTTAATCTGATATCTCATAAAATCATGATTATTCAATGATTATTTTGTTCTTAAAGATTCTGTGCTGTTGTAGTTTTATAATGTTAGTTTGCATTACAATCTCATATCTCATAAAATCTTTTTAAAACGTGTCTATCCTGACTCTCTTCAATTCTTATTGTTGAGTCTTGGGTGCCTTTTAGACAATATTCTCAATATTCAAATGGAAACAAAAATTGAAACAATCACAATTTTTAGTAGGTTTGACGAAGTCATTCAAGATGATTGATTTTGATTCGTGTGATACAGCATTGATTGAATGAATCTTATTATATTAATCTATTACTTTATTCGTGCAGATTATAATTGTACTGGTTGAGGATTGTTTCAAATTGAAACTTGACGCGTCGTGACATGATGCTACCTGAGTCTGCTAGATGAGTTAATGTCATAATATGATATTAATTATTATAATGTTCACATTAAAACGAAGCTAGCTCGTGTGAAAATTATAATATGATCATATGATATTAACTCATCTATCAGACTCGCGTAACGTCTCATGTCAAGTGTGTAGCTTCTCAATTTGTTACAAGCCTATACGCAGATATACAATAGCTAACAACATAGCACACTTTAACTAGTAGTTCTGTGAACAGTAGACCTCGCGCAGTTATAAACCACAGTCTCCTCTAATACTGTCCATCAGAGTAAATTCTGTCCTGTCCTGTCGTGTCGGCGAGATATCGGTGTATAAACGACTTATGGCTGTCTGTGTTGTTGTATCAACAATGCTAATAATGTAATGTAAACAACTATGCTACTATCATCATCAAAAGCTTACCGAGTTGAAAGCAGAGAAAAGTCGGGAGAAAATACTATGCTACTTCAAGTTATCAATTGCATGCCTCACTGCATGCAATTAATAGTCCACACAACAACTGTTTTTTCACTAAGTTACAAAGTTTTTTTCACTAAGTGAAAAGTTTAAATTTAAAATATTGTGCTAACTATAACCTTAGTGTCCGGTTTCCCATTAGGGAACTCTGGGCTATATACGGCGAGGTGGAACTACCCTTGGGTCTCCCCACCATTCAAAGCCATACGCTAATAATAATAATCACCAAGTTACATTGTGATATTGAATTGCATGCGTCATCGCATGCAATTTATAATCCACTCGACAGCTGATTTATGATGAATAATTCTATTGTCTGATTTTTACTCTAATATTGGTGTATGAAGGAGAGGCTCCTTTTCCTTTCATATTATCCTTGGAATGCAAAATTTTCAAAAACCTTGATATACGTCGACGCGCAATTTAAAAATCAACATACCTGTAAAATTTCATGAAAATCTATTACCGCGTTTCGCCGTAAATGCGGAACATAAATATAAACATATAAATATAAAGAGAAATGCAAAACCGTCGACTTGAATCTTAGACCTCACTTCGCTCGGTCAATAAATCAACACACTATGAATTGGATAATATTAATTAATAATAGCTGACGAGATAAAATGAAATTTGAAACTACTGTGATATCATATTGTTACTAGCACGAGTGAGTTACGGAAAATTCTGTACCCCAACTTGATGAAGAAAGAACTTTTATTCGTTTTTGAAGGGATTCACCTCATATACTTCTATTCCGTATTTAAATAGAACATAGAATTTTAGTTATTACCGAAAAATCTGAATAATAAAATCTCAACTATTAATTACGATTGCAGAGCTTAGAGTGAAGTAGGGTTCCTGTTACCAACTGACCCACATTATCGGGAAACAAGAGATCTGCCCAGCTTTTTAGGCTGACGCAGCAGTTCTCCACAGATAATGGAGGGAAGTATTCCAGGGATTATCGGAAGTGGATTAGATACCTTACGGCTTGAGGCTCTTGACCCTAGTCGATTTTGGCAAGCAAATGCTGAATTAGACGAGGTCCGTTTACCGAGAAACTTTACAGTAGCTTATTAACTGCCAGCGAATGTTCCTCAATTCACAACTATGCCGGTATTATAAACCGGATATATACTGATACTGATATAGACCGATATGTATAGTCATGTTCTACAGTAAATTTGAAACTACTCCAGCTTATTTAGTGGCAACAAATATTTTTGAAACTGTGCCCAAACCGTATTATATACTGAATATGCTTGAAATATAAGGTCATTGTACATCAACCAATGTGAAATATGTGTTGATAAAATATAGATGTTGATAGAGCATGTATGATATGATAAAGAGATTAAACTGTAAATTACTGATAATGATGTAAATATTGTAATAATTAGAGGTAAATACCGAATACCGTATATTATATAATAAAAACACTTCACTTATATGGGTTACTTTTGTACTTTTGTAAAAACCTACAAGTTTTTATTAATTATATAATAAATATATGCTGTTTAGAAAAGGTGGCCCAGCCACCGGAATATCTCGAACAATGTGAGTCAAGTTTTCTTTATGGTTTAAATCTGTATAGTGCTGTTCTATGTTTATTTTTCCATCAGTTTGTTCTAACTATTGTTTTACTGCTTTCGTTTTGTACATGTTTCATATGGGGGATATACTTGAACTTTGAAAATCTAAGTACCCTTTTCAATATCTATTTTTGTTTTTCCCAACATTTTTATGTAAATACAAGTAGCCCTGAGCAAGAGAGTGAACATTGAAAGAGGGGATAGATCTACTGTATATACGCTCATGTTTTACTGTTTTCGTTTTGCAGTAAACTTTCCTACATGGGGATATACTGTATATATGTTTTACATTTTTACTTGGGCAGTAAATGTTTCTATATGAGGGATTTTGGTGGTTTGGTGGCCGGTCATGTCCGTTGAAGTGGAAACAATGAAGCTACGCACCACTTCTCTCTCACTCTCCTTGGCTTACTGCTCCACTGAAGCCGTTCAATCGATAATTCGACAGAGATTAATTATTATTCGCTGAGCCGTGATTGGGTGACGCTGTCAACGGTGAATTATAGCTGTCATCTGTGCTAACAAGGCGTCACTGAATTTTGGCTGAAAAGTGTTGCAGGTGAATAGCGTGGAGAACATGTTTCTGGTGGAATTTACAACGAATACCAGTAACCGTTTACTTTTACCAGTATACCTTTTAGTATAACAGTTACTTTTAAGAGTGTAGGTTTGTAGTTTCAGTTGAAGATAAAATGTGAGAAAATTTCTGATAAAATGTGAGAGAAAATTAAGTAATGAAATGTTGGATGATTTAGAAGTTCTGTTAAAAATTTCTGAAAACGGGTGTGGAAAGTAAAGAAATTGAACAGATGGAATTTAAAATTTTATGTTAGAAATTTCAATAGAGAGATCCTGATAAAAACTTGAAATGAAAATTCACGATGAATAATGTGTTGGATATTTTATTTTTTCAGCTATTTAATGGTACACAATTGGTTTAGAGGTTGGAACAAAGATTGGTAGCAATTATCACAGTAACTATATACCCATAATATATAGTAATATAGTTACTGTAGTAGCATGATTGATACGTGTAACTTGAAGAGAGCACAATTTCAAATGGCTCATTCCATAGTCATAATAACAGGATGCAGTTAATCGATAATCGTCTATACGCTCGCCATTATTACCTCCAGATTTTAGAATTTTCTGATAATAGTTTCACAATTGTATATTCCAATTTGCCTTCTCTACAGAAGCCAATTGGCAAAGTTCTTGTTCATTTAACAGGGAATGAAATTGTTAGGATTTCATTTCTACGACAGACTATGGTTATTCAACAATATATTATACATTAGTGTCATTTGCATTGTGAATAAATAAAATACTCTTTCCATACTGAAACTCTCTAATTTACATTCATGTCTACGAATACATCTGTCATCTCCATCTCTGTAAATCAATGTACGAATTTGTTCATTTCCAAAGTTCTTGTTCATCTAACAGAGAATGACATTTTTTGGATTTCATTTCTACGACGACTATGGTTATTCTACAATATATTATACATTAGTGTCATTTGCATTGTAAATAAATAAAATATAATGTATCATCAGCAGCAGGTTCATGATTGTTGTCAGAGAATTTTCACTCGGAAACTCTTCTCATACAAAGACTTTACATTAATGTCTACGAATACATCTTTCATCTCCATTTCTGTAAATCCATGTACGGAATGTGAATGACTTGCAAGCTCCATTATTCGCTGTCAAGTGATGGACTGAGTTTCCCTGTGCAAGCTGCTATCAGTGAGTCCATTCCATTTGTAGCCAACTGTGACAAATGGAAAATCTCGACTTGAAGCCCGTCCAAAATCGTGAATCAGATTGCGCTCTGTGACACTCGAGTCGTTTGTGACACTCTGTGAGTCCTCTGTGACACTGTGACTCACGAGTGAGTCACTCCTCTGTGACTCGGCGAGTGTCAGTTGTGAAAATTTCGGTCGGCGGAGAGAAGCCGTGCGGTGCAAAAACACTGAATTTCGATTTGCATAAAACGTGTCGGCTGATATGAAAACGTCATGTTACGTATGTCTGACTGCTCTTTGCTCTGTGTAGGGTACGCACTTCTTTCTGACATACATGTCATGTTGATATAGATATCTTTCTATTTCTCTATTTTCTCTTTCATATTATTATCATCATCTTTTTCACTGCCTATATTTTCCTTATAATATCTTGCCCTCGTTCTCTGGCTATTCTACTGTGACTCTTTCTCTATCTCTCTTGATTTTTATTTGTTTAATGCGAATTTATATCAATTTATAAGCCCTATCAACTGTCATGAGTCTCATTTCTGGGAAAATTCCAGGAGCTCCGTAATATTTTTGAGAAAAATGGCGGATAATGACTAAAAATCCATGTTTTTACGGTTTTCTCGAAAACGGCTCTAACGATTTTCTTCAAATTTATACCATGGATAGCTAATTTATAAGCCCTATCAAATGACATGAGTTTTTCTTCTGGGAAAATTGCAGGAGCTTCGTAATATTCTTCAGAAAAATGGCGGCGTACTAAAAAACCATGTTTTTCACAATTTTCTCAAAAATAACTTGACCAATTTTTTTCAAATTCATACCCTGTATAGTTAGTTATTCATCAGCTCTATCAACTGGCATCTTCTTTCTGGGAAACCAATGGGGGTCCACCCCATCCTTGGGAAATGGACTTAGTAACCTCCTTCTCGTGCATGAGGTAGGTAGGTAGCGCAGTTCATAAAAAGATCACATAGTCGAGATATTTCATCTGTAGAACAGCTGTTTTGACGACTTTAAAGAAATGACGGCTAAAAAAATCATCGAATTTCACAATTCACACAAAGAAAAAGTACTCTGAAAACAATTATATATACACATATACAGAAGTCTGATCGTAGTTTCAAATATGAGCAAGGAAAGTTGTGTGAGTGTACCACACCAGATTTTTATAATATGAAGTTTTAATTTTGTCTTTCTAATTTCCTCTTCTCCTTCTATTTTCCCCATCTCACTCCCCTTCATTCGTACCTTCGTTTACAGGAAGGATTTCATGCAAAAGAGTTTCATACATTAAATTTGAGTTAAAAATGAAAGTTCTCTTCTTTTTTGCTGATTCGTACGTCAGTAATGTCAACCATCTCACTATCTCATCGATCTGGCTCCAAGTCATCAGTTATTAAATGCCGAGTCTTAAGTTAAAATATATTGTCTTCAATTCCTACTGAAAAATAAACTCATAATTAATTGAATGAATGAATGAGAACATCCCACTTTGCTGAAAATATCAGTATGAGTGTTCCATTCGAAAATCATGAATCACATTTTTGGCTGAAATCTTCAATTATCAAGAATTTGGGACGACATGTTTCATTCGTTTGATAGTTAGAAAGTAATATTTCAAATCGAAATTTCAAAACTAGGAATTCGATAAATCTATACATTATAGATGAAAGTACAATGAAATCTGAAAAAAATCTGACAATCTTTTACCAGAACAGTTTTGAAAAAGAGTTCTCAAAATGACCAATCTTTCAATAAATTTGCATTTTATGATTCTTAATTAGTTTTGTAACAAATCATGGCCGATCCTACGAATTTATGAATCCATAAGTTGAAAAACGAATGATTACTTCCAATAAGCATTGTCAGGCTTTGAAATATAAATTTCAAAGGTGAGGCATAGAAATTCAATTTCGACCAGTGTTAAGATTTATGAGAAGTGTCCAATTTCTAATGAATCCTTTTGAAAATTTATTGATCACCTTCCATTTCAATGTTCCTCCAAGAGTGAACCAATTACACCTCAACACTTGTCTTTTATTTCCCTTTCTTTCCTCTCCCACCAGCATTTTCTTCCCTTAATCTCCCGTTCTATTGTCTTTTTACAGGCGGCGTAAGTACCAAGTTGGGGTGGAGACTCATACAATGGAGTGCAGGGCATTAAATGTTAGGAGCTCCACATTAACCCACTAACATTTACTGTTATTCTGGTTGTTTGATGACGAGATTAACAACTAATGTTTGTAATAGTACATTGCTAAAATTGTTATCACCTCCACTAGACAAACACTTTTGTTTCATTGGAGCTGATATTGTTACAATCATCATCCAGTTCTGAATTTTTTTCTAAGTTTGTGTTTTGTTTGTTGCAGGTATGTTACCCGAATTTTCAACTGAAATCTCATGTTTGTGTAAGTTATTGAAACTTATTTTCCAATGGTTCATAAGTAGTGTTATTCAATTTAAGCTATTTTAAAATAAAAGTCGCTCTCACTACGTTCAAATTGTTAAGACGAAATTACCAGTAATCTATATTTTTTTTACAATTGATTTTTCCTTTTGACTTCAAGATCCTAAGTACAGTATACAAAGAAGACTACAAACATTTTGAAAATAGAATCATTCGAAACTGAATAGAAGCATGGAAACTATGCATTTTTTTATCTGAGTCAATATAAGCCTCGCACACACACATCGATTTTTGTTCGTACGATATTTTGTCGTCCTTAAGAATTCTATCAGATTAAACGGAACTTGAAAAATATCATCTGATTGAAATCGATGTGTGTGTGTGCGGGGCTTACTGTACAAGTATTCGTACAGTAATTTGATTAATAAAATATAGATTTATTTATTCATTCATTAGTATAAAATTATCTATCATTAAATTGATATCGGAAGACCAAAAACAGGTGAACCCTTTAATAATCCTCTCTGAAATTTAGATTATGAGTTCGAAATAAGGTTTAGTAACTTGTAAATTGAAGCAAGTAATCATACAAATATTGCAGGCAAAAATAATTCTCGTATTCTGTGGTGAACTCGTGTACAAAACTGTTTCGTTCCGAAGTCAATTGTTGCACAACTCAATCAGTTCGAACCCTAACGTTCAACAAATGATGAGAATTCCAAATTAGACCGAAATGCAACACCGTATTTTCATTTGTGTTGATTGAAATTGAATTTAACTTCATACAAAATTTATGAACACGCATTCAACTGCTGAAAGCTGAAAGTCGGGAGCAGACAGCGTAGGTTGTTTCGTGTTGGTGGGGAGGGGAAAGGGATTTTATTTGAGGTGCAAGGGATGTTTTAGGATGTGGGGGGAGTTTATTTGAGGTTTAAGGGTCGGAGGGGGAGGGTTGGGGCGTTGCTTATTGATTCCCAGAGTTTGTGGCACAGTTGTGTGTCATATATATATATATGTTACAGATCTATATTATATATTTGAAACAGAAAATACAGTTGAGTTCAGTTCACCGGGTCGCCGACAGAAAAAGGCTATCAATTTATTGTATTTTTTAGCGTTGAGATTCAGAGAGAAATGTTTGTTGAAAGATAGAAACGGTGGGGTTTCGCGTGGTATTGGCAGGTGCAGTTTATTGGATTTTCGTGCTGTACTTTTCAAAGTGGATTGGGAGGTTTTATTAATAGACTGTCTGCAGGTTGCTGGAAAGGTGGGTTGAGTTTAGTTAATGCCAGCCGAGTTCATTTTTGATATATGGAATTGTAATACTTCATCCAAATGAATTATTATTGAGTAGTTCAGAGAGTTCCTGATAAATTCTAATGAAACTACTTCAAATTTAATCTATAGAAGACATTAGAAATTATTCCACTTTAGTTAGTTTTTTGATCAAAGATTGTCTCACATTCCTTACTCCCGGTTGCTCTCACTTAACAGCAGTCAAATGACCTAATGATGTCATCTTAAGACACCAATATGACGAAAATAAATAAAAGAATTGGACGACAATGCGATGTCAACGCTTGACTACGGTCAAACTTGAAAGTCGTCAGTGAAAACGGATCTCAAACTTACAAATAATGTAATAGTCCGCCAAATTGTGATACAAACTATATAAACGAAATCACTTCACTTATATGGGCTACGTTATTCAAATTAATAAAAACAATACAAAACTTGTAGTACGCTTTTATTAAAACATTTTAAAAACTTTAAAACATTTTAACGACTAGTTTCGACCTACTTTGGTCATTTTCAATTTAAAATCGAAGTTTGAAATTATTAATCATTCCAACTTGAAAATGGCCAAAGTAGGACAAAACTAGTCGTTAAAATGTTCAAGTTTTTAAAATGTTTTAATAAAAGCATACTACAAGTTTTATATTGTTTTCATTGATTCACATAAACATGCCTCATTCGTTGTTGTTCAATCATTATATTGTAGAGAAAACATTGTTCAGTATGAAAGTGCGATGTGTTTGAATTAGACGTAAATTAATGTCATTTTTCTGAATTATTACAATTTTCCCTGCTGCTTTAAAAGTTCTTAGTTCTTTATTTTTATTATTTCTCTCTTATCAATTGAATTTTATTTGTTCCTATCAATTCATAGGAACAATGAATAAATCTCTCCAGCATAAATCTCTGAATTGTAGGAAATTATCTCTAGTACACATTGAACGCTACAATAAGTCCCACAATGGTCATCGTAGATAGCTAGCTCTAATTAAAGCTATACCATAGTTCTCGCCTTTAGTCCAACTCTCCACGTTTGATGTGGCAAACCCTTACTGCTGCAGTACAACAAAGCACACTGGCTACATAGAAGTGTACGGACCGAAATGGAAGCGGTACAACTTACAACTTAATTGACATGGTTGGGGTTCTTGGAGGTGTCTGGTGAATGGGTGCTTCTGGGATTGCAGCCGCACTCCACATGAGTTGCACACGTGTGTGTGTGTGTGTGTGTGTGTGTGTGTGTGTGTGTGTGTGTGTGTGTGTGTGTGTGTGTGTGTGTGTGTGTGTGTTGGTAAGTGAAGGTGCGTTAGTGTGTGTGGTGGTATGTGAAAGTGTGCATGTGTGGTATCTGTTTGAAGCCCCTATCTCCTACACCAGAAGGGTTAGAAATTGTGTTGAGAACTGTTCTGGAGTCCTGGTGACAGGTTCTCTTCTACCCTCTTCTCTCTAACTACGACAGGTTTCTCTTTTTCCTTCTACTTCCTTATTCTCAACCCTTCCCTTCCTTGTCATTGTGTCATCCTCTTCCTATTTCTCCCCTTTGCTTCTCTGTTAGTGTCACCCTCTTTCCGTGTTATATCCTTCTTCTGTTTAACTTTTGCCTTTCTTGTCTTCTACTTCCCGTATACTCTTCCCTTCCATCCTTTTTCAGCAAGTCACCTCCTCCCCAGGTCAATCTTCACCTGTTTATCCTCTTGTCTTCTGCTTCCTGTATTCTCTCTCCCTCTTTTTTATCAGTGTGTAGTGACACCTTTTTTCCTTGTCTAATCCCTGTTCAATCTTTTCATGTTTAATCTGATGTCTTTTTAATATCTTCCAAATCGATCCTTATTCTTTATTCATTATATCTTAGCTTCTTGCTCAGGGGTTATAGAGGTTTTGTATATACTCGTACTAACTCCACTTCTATACTTAAAACCTGTATTTTCTATACAGTTCTGACACTTAATTTTTTGTTGCCTAGTTTTTCAATCAAACTTCTCTAGTATTTCATTCCATGGTGTTTTTGTTGATGTCTTTCAATTCGTCATTTTCCATGTATATTTTCTCTTCAATTGTTTCTAAAGCTGCGTACAGATATACGCGCTTCGAACGCGCTCCGCGCAAGCTCCGCCCTCGTTCCTCCATCGCTCCGCCCCCGCTCTGCAGTCGCACCGATCATGAACGTTACGGGAGATGTTAGCTCTTCTCGCGTCCCACTCTTGCTCCCCGGTCGATCATCAATCGCTCTGTTCGAGTGACGTTCGGTTGCGGAGCAGAGCAAAAGTCTGTACGCATCTTAATACTTCCTGCTCACCTTTTTCTATACAATTACTTCCTCTTCTATAGATAATCCTTCCATCCTCTTTCGTCTATTCTATTCGTTTATCCTTCTTTCTTGTGCTATTTATTTTGGCATGTCTCGTATCTTCTTCTCTGCTTCATTCAGTTCCTTCTTTCTCTTTGTTGTGTCATCTTTATGTATCCTCTCTGTTCTCTTTCTCATCACTCTCTATGCTTGTCCTATTTATTCTGGCATTACTCATTAGTATCGTATATATCGTACTCTGCTCCATTCTTTTTACTTTCTTCACGTACCAAACCTTTTCACAGAAGGACAGTACTCATCCCCCATACATTCTAAGGCTAGCTACACACACATCGATTAATTCTAGATTTCAAACCGACCAGATGATTTCAAACAGATGATGTTTGTCAGTTTCCGTTTAATCTGATGGCAAAGTATCGTACGAACAAGAATCTATGTGTGTGTGAAGGACTCAAGTCATTCTTTGTGTGGTACTATCTCTTATCATTGTCCTCGATTATAATATTCACTTATATAAGACATAAATGACATTGAAAGTTTTAAATACTATTTCGATAACATTGTCCATGTTTATCTCCCTCCTCTCAAGTATTATCATATAAATCATATCATAGAGAAACAATAGCGTGAGATATTACGCTATTATTGATATACTTACGCTATTGTTTCTCTATGATCATATGTTGTTCCATGGATATTATGTACCATGTATTGGTATGTGTGGTAGAGATGATTACCTCCAAAAAAAGGAAATTAATTGGTTAATCAACCACGTACGATTAACCTCCATCCTTTTCTATTTTTATCATTTCTCCCGTATCCTCATCCCCTCTTCCCATATTAATCCTTCCCGTTTTACCATCCCTCCATCCTTCTCCTGTCAACCCTTTTCTCTTATCTATCTTCTTGGTCCCCCTTCTCATCTGTATGTCACCCCCTTTCCATATCTATCCTTCCTGTTTGTTTATCACCCTTCCTCTTCATCCCACCCCTTTGCTGTCTGTTTCCTGACGTCTTCCTTCCTTCTACCCCCAGTTTAAACGTCTTCCTTGACTATCCTCTCCTTGTTTGTGATGCCTCCTGAATCTGCTGAATCCTGTTTAATGTAGTGTGGCAGTGGCAGTTTATACGCTCTTTGTGTGGCATTTATACACTAAATAGGTCTCGATTATTGCGGTAATCCGGTGTTTTGGGATTTGATATTAGGGTGTTAACTTGCGGTTGTGTTATCTATCCATCGTGCAGCTCACAGTTTTAGATGTGAAAATATGTCATTCAGACCGTAAGTTCATATATTTAGTTATTAGGGCAAAACCGTTACAATATTGGAAATAAGATTTATGCGCACATAAGAAGTTAGCTTTGCCCAAAACGTCCTCCCTTTCCAAGTTCAGTTAATTAAATAAGGAATATATAGGATTTATGCTTTATTTATAAAATAGCATTATAGCACCCTTCTTTGGAAATTAACATAAAATAGAGTGTTTTTAATCTATTATTTATTAATTTCAGAAAAAAGTACTATAATGCTTTTTTAAATAAAATAAGTAGCCATGTATACAAATATTTTAAGGGGATGTATGCTATTTAATTTGAATTGTGAATTAGTCAATAATATTATACTATATTTTATTGATATCTCAAGAATATGGCCAGAACAAATAACTTCTGTTATTGAAATATGTAATAGTAGAAATAGAGTAGAGTAGTAAGAAAAAGAACTAGTTTAATCTAGTTTCACAAAAAAATTAATTATTATTTCCATGAAGAATATATTTGAACCATTTGGATCTATAAACATTACAATAATATTGAAAACACAAATTTGAAATTATTGTCAACCACTTTTTATATAAAAAGTGGTTGACAATTTCAAATTTGTGTTTTCATTATGGAAAAGTACCACAACATCACTCACAACACAACTGTAAGGTACAATAATATTGAAGTTAATATCAAATATATATCTGTAGAATAGTAATGGATCTCCTTCTCAAAATGATCAAATCGAATGTGAACGTCTCTAGAAATGGAAATGCTTCATTCAGCTACTATAATTATTAGGCTACTAATAATAATTATAAATTCATTCACTCAAAAATACACAACCGTATATGCTTTGTTCGGTAAATGAATTACTTCATCAATAAACTCATTTCAGCATATCTGCCATTTTTGAATCAAGGTAAGAATGATTATTCAAGCATACTTACAGCTTTTTCGGTAGTTGCTTGCGAGTGATTGGTTCGTGTCAACCAATTAAAAACGGACGAGTTGACCAATGAGAAGCGTAGGCTTGAATTTCCAGCTCGTCCTCCATTTTGCTTTATGAAATATTTTGCATTAGCGTTCCCAATTGGTGTAATTTATACGCAATCCCGTGATTTATATGTAAATCACAATTAGGGGAACTGCTCTTCATAGCACTACAGCTTAAACAAACTCCAATTTTAGGGCATTCTGTATACAAGATAAATATATCATACAATGTGGTTTGAAGTTTGCCTCAGCCCAATTTTCATCAATTTGTAAATCCTTCCCGTTTTACCATCCCTCCATCCTTCTCCTGTCAACCCTTTTCTCTTATCTATCTTCTTGGTCCCCCTTCTCATCTGTATGTCACCCCCTTTCCATATCTATCCTTCCTGTTTGTTTATCACCCTTCCTCATCATCCCACCCCTTTGCTGTCTGTTTCCTGACGTCTTCCTTCCTTCTACCCCCAGTTTAAACGTCTTCCTTGACTATCCTCTCCTTGTTTGTGATGCCTTCTGAATCTGCTGAATCCTGTTTAATGTAGTGTGGCAGTGGCAGTTTATACGCTCTTTGTGTGGCATTTATACACTAAATAGGTCTCGATTATTGCGGTAATCCGGTGTTTTGGGATTTGATATTAGGGTGTTAACTTGCGGTTGTGTTATCTATCCATCGTGCAGCTCACAGTTTTAGATGTGAAAATATGTCATTCAGACCGTAAGTTCATATCCATATTTAGTTATTAGGACAAAACCGTTACAATATTGGAACTAAGATGTATGCGCCCATAAGAAGTTAACTTTGCCCAAAACGTCCTCCCTTTCCAAGTTCAGTTAATTAAATTAGAAATATATGGGATTTATGCTTTATTTATAAAATAGCATTATAGCACCCTTCTTTGGAAATTAACATAAAATAGAGTGTTTTTAATCTATTATTTTATATTAATTTCATAAAAGGGTACTATAATGCTTTTTTTAAATAAAATAAGTAGTCATGTATACAAATATTCTAAGGGGATGTATGCTATTTAATTTGAATTGTGAATTAGTCAATAATATTATACTATTATTATTTTATTGATATCTCAAGAATATGGCCAGAACAAATAACTTCTGTTATTGAAATATGTAATAGTAGAAATAGAGTAGAGTAGTAAGAAAAAGAACTAGTTTAATCTAGTTTCACAAAAAAATTAATTATTATTTCCATGAAGAATATAATTTGAACCATTTGGATCTATAAACATTACAATAATATTGAAAACACAAATTTGAAATTATTGTCAACCACTTTTTATATAAAAAGTGGTTGACAATTTCAAATTTGTGTTTTCATTATGGAAAAGTACCACAACATCACTCACAACACAACTGTAAGGTACAATAATATTGAAGTTAATATCAAATATATATCTGTAGAATAGTAATGGATCTCCTTCTCAAAATGATCAAATCGAATGTGAACGTCTCTAGAAATGGAAATGCTTCATTCAGCTACTATAATTATTAGGCTACTAATAATAATTATAAATTCATTCACTCAAAAATACACAACCGTATATGCTTTGTTTCGGTAAATGAATTACTTCATCAATAAACTCATTTCAGCATATCTGCCATTTTTGAATCAAGGTAAGAATGATTATTCAAGCATACTTACAGCTTTTTCGGTAGTTGCTTGCGAGTGATTGGTTCGTGTCAACCAATTAAAAACGGACGAGTTGACCAATGAGAAGCGTAGGCTTGAATTTCCAGCTCGTCCTCCATTTTGCTTTATGAAATATTTTGCATTAGCGTTCCCAATTGGTGTAATTTATACGCAATCCCGTGATTTATATGTAAATCACAATTAGGGGAACTGCTCTTCATAGCACTACAGCTTTTAAACAAACTCCAATTTTAGGGCATTCTGTATACAAGATAAATATATCATACAATGTGGTTTGAAGTTTGCCTCAGCCCAATTTTCATCAATTTGTAAATCATGATTCTGCTATAATTTCGTATTATTAATTTACAAGAGTGTTAGAATATAAATGAAACTTCTTTCACTCTGCAATTGAGCATCATTATACAATTATTTTTTTAGCAGTAATTGAGAAAAAATAAAGTAGGCTACACAAGATCATCAGGATTACACTAGTTGTAGGATTTAAAGATCGCATTAATTCTCGATAAGGTAATTCATTTGCAATGAATGTCGTAAATAAGTAAAATAAGTAGGTATCTAAACAGCAGTTATTTGTAGATTTCAGAAATTTTTAAAACATTGCGATTGGATTTTGTTGAGGCTTATCATATCAACAGTGAAAACACTGTGAAGAGTTTTATCATATGTGTAAAAACACAAATTAATCTTGTTGTAATGGAATGATTGAATTCTGGGAGCTTCCGTTAAAAGGTGTATTAATTGATGCCACTTGTATCGACCGTGAAAACCAACTTCTTGTAATAGGTGTGGAAACAGCAATGGTTTTACTTGTGATTTCAGGATACCACCTTGAAAATGTGAATTGATGCCACTTATATCGACCATGAAAACAGCTTCTATCGATGTTGTAATGGGAGTGGATCAGTGGAATGGATGGATTCATGGGGGAAACGCCATGGCATGCGATAACATGAAACAGACAACTGCAATTTACTAATGGCCAAAGTTCGCAGACCTCTCACTCATCTGTTGACTACTACAACAATTTAGGGGGGGTGGGAATGTTGGTGTGTTTGTGTTTGGATTGAAAGTTGTGTGGATGTTCATTTGATTGAATGGCGGAGGCGGATTTCAGTTGGATTTGTTCCATTGTGATTGGATCAGACTGTGGTTAGGGACCAGACTCAGCTTCATTAAAGTATCAGTTTCCAATTATAAATCGTTCAGTGATTCTGTTATAATGAATTAAAATATAGCTGTACACCCTAAATGTACAAAAAATACATTAAAATATGGTTGAGGGAGATAGGAAGGGAAAATATAGAGCTCATGATCCATTCCAGCTATCAATAATAATTATATTAAACTCGTGATCCAGCTGTATGTTCCTAGTTATATTGATATCAACATTTTTCAATAATTTTCAATGTGTTGTTACAATGTTTTAACTGAATATATATATGATTTGATTTCTACTTCAACTATTTATCATATTATTCTCTTTGAATATCATATTCATCTAGAATGATTGGGGCAACTTTTTCAAGCTATTCTTCATTTAGTAAATTTTTTTTTAATTTATCTAAACATAAATTTATACTACTCTAGTTTATTACTGCATGTATGTACCAATTTTTTATTCAATGAATTATTTGTTTTTTTTAAAGCAATTATTCATCTATTTATATTTTTTTCTCTAAAAATAGAGTAGCTTAACTACTCTAGTACAATACCGCAGGTAACTTACCAGATATTACAATATTTATTCATCTCTAAAAACTATCCTTACCTTATGCCACAAATTATTATACTTTTCTTATAAAAACCAGACTCCTTTCCACACACAGGCTACGGCCTTCGTGGAGGAGAAGCATGATATTTATTTTTTTCTTCACAATTTTTGTATGACTATATTTTAATTTTGTCAATATTGTCTAATATCTACTCTAGTTGTTAGTGTCTAAGATTAGTTAAGTAGGTATTATAATAAATCATTACAAATTTGTGTTGTGTACACCATTGTTTGTAATTTTTCATACAATAAAAATAATTTGAATTTGAATGCTTCATTTCTGAATTGTTGAATATCATTAAGAATGGTTATCGTTTAGAAATTGTTGACATACTGTGACTGTAATAATAGAATTAATTGAAATTGACAGATAAAATAGAATAGTAGCCTATGACATTTTTATTTGTTGAAGTAGCGAAGCTTGGACAGCAATGTCCACTCTACCACTTCAACACGTGAGCTCATAAGCACATATATTATTAGGGAATTTTTGCATTTCATGAGCTCATAAGCACATACATTATTCGGGAATTTTTGCATTTCATGATATGTTTTCCATCTCTTCACAGACTAGTTTCAAAGCACGGGTGAAAAAACTGTACATTAATTGCCCAGTGACGCATGTTACTTTAGCAATTTGATGCCTTCACGGACGTCTTTCTGTACTGTGTGCTCTGAAAATTTACGACATAACTTGAAAAAATCCAATTAGTACGGGCCTGTGAAGCGAGGGTGAATTTTTTGTCTGCTAAACAACACAAGTGGATGAGTCCCTCACATGAATGCATCTTTTTCCAATATTGCTTTCTTTCTTGTTACAGTAATAATTTTTTTGCTCATCCCTCTTTTCCCCTACTTCAATTTCTTCTATCCCCGTCTCTTCGTTTCTTTTTTCTTCGTTTCTTGTCGTCGGTTATTCACTCTTCTTCTCTGTGTGGTTATTTTCGTTTCGCCGTATTATTTAAAGAGTAACAGCAGAGTGTGAGTCACCCGCCAAAATTGCGAGCCTGCATCTGTGGCTAGAGTTGTCACTCCATTTGCAACGAAGAATTTGCATTCACTTCTACTCTGCTGTGAAAATAGGCCAATAACAGAATAGTTAGTGAAAGTGTTCTCATGTTTTGAAACAAGTGCAGTTCATTGAGCCGTAATACTGCACTTCTAAATGTTCACTTACATTTCATAAGAAATAGTAATCAGTCATTCATTATAATTATTTATTTTTATATTTTATAAATTGGTTATAATTTTTTATTTCTACACTTGTAATTTTGTTTATTATTTATTTTGTTAAATTGAATCGAATTCATTTTACCTAAATTGATGAATGTTGAACATCATTCATAAACTGGACATCTGCCAGGATATCGTTGCTATTCAAATTATTGTGTGTTTTAATAGTGGTTGAATAAATAAAAAATGTCTTTACTTTTTCCAAAACAAACCAGTAATTTAATTTTGATTTAACGCAATATCTCCTGTTCCTTTCAATGTTCAATGAATAGATCGTATTACGTTCATGTAATATATTAATTTTAGGTTAAAATTTGGAAATTTTTTTGTTTAATAACTTATATATAGATTGCTAAGTATTGGTAACTTCACATTTGCCTTCCATGATTCTTTCCAAGTATTGATTTGCAAGTTCAGATTCCAAGATTCTTCTATTATTTTACATTGTTATACTCCTAGTTATTGTTGAATAAATAACGCAAATACTATTTAGGTGGTTACCAAATTCACGCCAACGATTTCACTCCATTCCGCTATTAATTTATTAATGTTTTATACAATTTTGTTGAATTTTGCGGCCACTTTAGCTCAAGCTATTCTATACAGAGTTGCAATTATTCTACTTCAAATAAAAATGAATCTTCGGGTTAGATTTGGTGACCGAGTTAACAATGTCAAGACTCATTGATTGAAGCGGAGGCCTCTTTTGGAACCAGTCTACCCGTTAACTAAGCCTAAATGCAAAGCACGCCACTTGTAGGAGTAGATGCCCGAATATCCAATTGGAAGAGAAAAGGAGAGAGGAAGTGATGGAGTGAATGAGTTGTAAGATAGAGAGAGAGTGAGTGATAAAGAATGAGTTGGGACTTTGGAGAGAGAGAGGGAGTGAGAGCGAGAGAGTGTAAGAGAGATAAAGATTGGAAGAAGTTTTGAAGAAGAGTAGTTTTGGTTAATGTATCTATAGCCGGGATATCTATAGTTATTATATCTAGAGATAGCCTACTATTTGGAAGTAGGTCTCCCAAACTAAATACATGACACAGAGGGACTATCAATATTTTCAAGCAATAAACTACCAACCAAAGAAGGCAAGAAGGCTAATGCAATGTGTGCCTCCTATCCATCAACTTATTGACTTATCTACTGCTTGCAAAAATCGAATAGTGTTCCGATTGCTTTTATGGCCAATGTTCGTGATGGGAGATAGTTAGCGTGCACACGTTAGCATACAATATCCTTTGCAATGGAGGTCAACCCATTTTGCAAATATGTATTAGTAATTGTAAGGGAATCTCTTATCGAAGATTGTTTCTCTGTGAGGCGAATGCGTGGTAAATTCAGCGATCACTTGAGAGCAATTGGACCGTTAATGCCTGGTTGACACGATTATAGTAGTACGGAAATTTGAATCTAGGATTTAATAATCCCCAATTCAAAATGAATATAATAATTTTTCAATTTGCAAGCTTCTTCCAACTATTATTCCTTCTTTATCAGCCTTTCCAGATTCTAATGTAATGATAATTCACTTTACAGCATTCACTTTTTCAGTAAAATTTCTGGAGATCACAATCGTTATTAGTTACTTTTATTGTTTCTTGTTACATATTGAAGTATCTGAGAATTTTCTTTGGTATAAAGTTCATTTCTATTCTATTGTATTGGATAGAGTGCTTGCGTAGCAGCCTAAGGTGCGTACAGATTTACGCGCCGCGAACATGAGCAATTCACTTTTAATCAGCTGATGGCAAGCTTTTTATATCTGTATCTTACCGTTTCTGTAAAAATACAGATATAGTCAGCTGATTAAAAGTGAATGGCTCATGTTCGCGGTGCGTATATCTGTACGCACCTCTAGAAATCCCCGGTTCAAACCCACCCGCTCATAGCCAAAAGTTTTTGAACAGGTCACTCCGTGTTATTGGATGGGCCCGTTAAATTGTCGGTCCCTGCTGGAGTATGACATCCGTAAGGCCCATTGATGGACCAAATATATTCAGGTGAGGTGGAACTCCCCACCAACAAAAGCCGTAATGAATATTATTATTCTAATAGTAGTTGGGCTATTATTGTATTAGAATTGAAGGTGTAAATTTAATTATTCTTCAATTCATTTTAGAAGATTAACATTTTTGCTCTTCACTTGAACAATCCTAGCTCTTGCTATTTTTTCAGAAATATGTATTGTTATTCTTTTTGAGGAGAACCAAATTTATATAATTTCTGGTTAGTTGTACAGTTACTATATGCATTATTATAGTAACTATATTATTATGAAATAGGTACTTATAGGTATAGTTATCTATACCATCTTTATACAATAACTGTTGGAAGTTCTACCTCACTCTATGTACCACGATAAACATGGTTACTCTACTATTCTAGATGGCTTCCAAACCCCTGCTTTTTGAATTAGTTGAAGAACATTATTTACATTTTGCCGATGAATGGAGTCATGAAAACCGGCGTGTACTGCGTCCTTGCATGACACAATACATGCATCACTTTAATGAATGAGTCACGACGGTAGACGACAAAAAACAAATGAATAAAATTGGCGCCATCTTGTTTGTCTGACTATCATCAGTACATGTATCTTCGACAGCTACATAATATATACAACACAAGTAAATATATTTACTTATATTTCTCGATGTATAGTTATATTCCTAGAAGTAACTATAACTATATATTTTTAAGTATAGATATATTTGTAATGAATATATTTACTATTAATATATATTCTACTGGTACAGTGCCACTGTAAGTAGGCGATGAGATCCAGTGGGCATTGCCATAAAAGTCAGTGCCAGTGGGCGAGAATCATTTCCTTGTCTGTATCTTGATAGTTCATTTTTTTGCCTTTCATCGTATAGGTTTAAATATCTAAAGCAGTGTATTATGTTACATTGTTGCGGTTATTTCGTGGTTTCATTCGGTAAGCTTCAACCTAAAGTTATGAATCTTTAATGTGGGTCTCCTCTCATGTCATGCGTTCTAATATGGGGAAGACAATCATTTTTTTCCGAATATTCAATTGTTATTCATTGTAGGATCATTTTGGTTCAAAACATTTAAACCCAACATCAGTTTGGGTTTTAATAAGAACTAAATTTCCTTTCTGAAGTAGACTAGGTGATTTTATTCGGGTACTCAAATACCGTTCTTCAGAATAATTTTCTAGTTTCCAAAGCAAATATCAATAGAATATTTCAATCACAATGGCCGTTTTCACATTCACCTGATTGGCTCATTCTCATTAACATGTCATTCTCAACCAACAGAGGACAATTCTGTATGACGATACTTTTATGACCGATAAATCTTTGAAAAGGGCTATTGAGACATATCCTGCTATTTTTTTAAACTAACTATTGTATGTTATGTCTGTGGCAAAATTAAATCATCCTCATCCATCATGGACTAGGCTTGTAAAGGCTGTTCCGGTTTCCACCGCTTCCTCGGTCTTTCAATGTCTCTTTTCCCATCCAACTGCAACTTCAATGCTTGTAGTGGAAGACGCGTTGGTGGCAAACGGCGCAGGTGATTAAATTTGTTCACTTCAATCTGTATTTATTTATGATTTCTGTTAGTGGTTGCACATTGCACCATATACTAAATTAAATCATAAAATATATTATTATGTTCTGTAATAATTTTCAAAATATTTATTCCTTAAATATTAATGCTGCTTGCTGCACTCCATATGTGTTGTAATGATCAATAAGTAAATAACTGTATGTATTTATAGTAACTGTTGATTATTCTGTAAAATTGTCGATAAATATTTCAATTTATGTTTGTATATCAAAGTATATGAAGTATCAAAGTTTATTATTGTATATGAAGTATATAAAAAAGTTTGTATCTCTTTGATATCAATTCACAATATTTTGTAATGAATAGCTTGATTCAAATCCTCTGATATTTCATAGTAAATATTTGAATCATTGACTAAATAGTAAAAGTTCTAATCAACTGATTCATCATATGCATATCAGTGTATCTACATCAAGTGAATGGAGATGTTTGGGGATCTTTGAGGTTAGTAACCCATGCATGATCTAACATCCTGTGTCCCACTTGAGTAGCTCCACCCCTCACCACCTTCCTCCATCCCACCAAGGTCATCCAGCAACTTGCCAAAGGAAGATTACAATCTCTACAAATTCCATAGTGAATACAGTACTTTACTCAATCAGAGTATGCTATTTTCTCGTGATGTATTAACTACCTTGTACTCTGTGTAGTTAGCCCAGTCAACTATAAACTACACTTGTTTAGCACCGCCCTCAGACTGTAATTACCAGTTTTCTACCTGAAATAATAGTACTTGGTTTTATGTGTAACCGCCTCGCTGTACTATCGTGGTTTACATTTAATTTGATATAAATCAGTTGGTACATTTCTTCCACTGATTTCAACTTGTTTGTGTGGGATGTATGGTTGAGATTTTCCCACATAATATTTGAATGTCCATTGTTTAGGCGGCGAAATTATCTCTCCATAACCTGATCTACTTACTCAATGTAAATGACGTTACGTTGTTCTTTCAATACGATAACTAGATGTTGTTGCATAATAAATTAGTGGCTAGGATTGTCTCATTCAAACTCAACTTTACAGTGCAAATTGGGATGTGGAGCTGCATTTATTGGCTATCTACTTTAATGCAAATTGCAAACAACAGTATTGTTAATCATTTTCTTGTATAAATTAATGTATGAGATTTAAACATGTTTAGTAAGTATTTGTGGAGATGTAAAGACCAGAGAGTGTAGATTATTAAATTCTATTCTCTCTGGAAAAGACACTTTGCATTACCTTAAACAAACTTCGAATATGCTTTTAGAGCAAGCTATGTACAGTGTACACTCATCCACTCTTTTAGTGTAGGCCTACTAGGCTTATTTTATATTTTATTTGTTTGTCTGTTTTATAAATAAATTTCAATATCTAGCTCTATCTACCTTCAATTTTATCAATTCAGATATGGGAGAGAAAAGCTACTCTTCAAGAGAAGAGAGAAGAAAGTGGCTCTACTAGAAGGAAAAAAATATATACTCTTCTATCCTGAATTTCTCCCCTCACTAAAATGCCATTTATGAATTCAGTTTTGGTTTTGGCTCAGAATGGTACTTGATTCATCAGAATCTATTTGTTGACGGTTCTGTCTGCTATTATCAATTTCTTTTAAACTAGTTAAACCAATGTACGAAAATCAATAGACATTCATTACAGGAAAGTCGTCAGTTACAAATATTATAGTAATCAGCTAATAAAATGCACTGTTTTAACGATAAAAATAATTAAGTCATCAAAACGAATGTAGGCTTTATTTGAAGGTTTAACAGTAGATTATCAGATGACAGTATCTTCAGAATTTAAAAAATGGGCTAGATGACTCATCTCATAGCTTCTAGTAATGAAAAAATATGGTGAAAATTAGAATTAGCCACTCCCACTCAGCAGGGATGGTTGGTTCTATTGTGTGATGTGCCCCACTTGATGCAGCAGGCCGCATTGGAATGGAATGCCCAGATTAATTGCAGCCTAATTTGCATACAATGGGCTTTCGATGAATGACTTCAAAAAGGTGCGATGCTGTGATCACTGAAGTTATTCATGAGTTTCCACGCATTAAATTCTTGCACAGTTCATCTTTGGCGTTTATGAGTTTGGTCATTCATGTGTGCACGTGATTAGGATGAAGAAAGTATAGATCTCGAGTCTCGAGAACCTAGACTTGGATATGGAATCAGGTTGTTTGGAAGAAAATATAGATCTCGAGATTTAGGACTTGTATTCTAACTTTGACTTTGGATGGATAGAAAGATAAAGGATTTATTTTTCACTTCAAAAACAATACAAAATAAGATCAAATCAAATACAATATCATTCGTCACCAATCAATACAATAGTTCATAATAATCCGAAAATTCTTAGGCATAGCCGAAGCCGTCAGCCGGAGTTGATAGTTATTTTATCTATATCTCATCCTTATCTTCTAGTTTTTGTCAAAGTTCTCACAGTACAGAGTGAACGTGCTACACAATGTCATGCAATAGCACTCAATAAACTTTATAAGGCAACTGGGAAGTTGGCACTAGTGTCAGTCACTCATAGCACAGTAGTCCGTCGATGCTTGAAATCTTATCATTTTCAGTTCATTTGAGAAACCTGAATCATTATTATAGGCCTAGAGATGAACTACACATTGATACAAAGTAAAATATTTTGACTTTGGATAGAAAAATATAAAAAGCTATACATTTCTAGGATTGGAACTCAGTTTGAATTTAAATCATGATTTGACATTGAATGATTCAGCATTGATGTACGGGATAAGGGTTCAGATTTGGAATCATTTTTGGCTGAAGAAGGGGTAGATTTCTATAGACTCATTATAAAGTGAGCACCTGTTTAACAATGGTTTGTAGTGACATTGGTTATACTATGAATGCAATTCCTGACTGCTGAGAGTACAATTTTTTCTTATACATGTCATCAACTCAACTACAAATATGGATATTCAGTTCGATATGTATTCGAATCTTAGGGTGCTATTTCTTCTTCTTCTTCTTTTTCTTCTTCTTCTTCTTCTTCTTCTTCTTCTTTTTCTTC
The DNA here is from genome assembly GCF_014356525.2 of Nilaparvata lugens. NCBI lineage: Eukaryota > Metazoa > Arthropoda > Insecta > Hemiptera > Delphacidae > Nilaparvata > Nilaparvata lugens. The sequence goes on along the minus strand of NC_052511.1, from coordinate 45,584,258 downwards.
TTCTCACAAACAAGTATTGTTCCGACTCACATCTAGCTAATTATTCAAATAAACCTATAATATTGCAAAAATTCCTATATTATTGGTATATCTTCTCTATACTTATAAAAGGCTAAGCCCAGACAGACTGAAATCACACCACAGCCCAAACTACTGAGCCTAAAAACTAGAAATTTTGCACGATTGTTTATGGTAGCCTGAAAACATCCACTAAGAAAGGATTTTCAGAAATTTGCCCCCCTGAGGGAGCTGGGGCCCCCCAAAATTTTGTACTTTTTAACCGCTCATTGCACAGCAAAATCATGAGGAACCTTTTTTGTTCAGCTACGAAAAAAAATTAGATCTATGCAGAAAAATTTCGATCAGGAGCACAGGGGGTCCAGGAGAGGGAATTTTTCGAAAATTTTGATGTAAAATCACACTACAGCTCAAACTAATTGTCCTACAGACTTGAAACTTTGCATAAATATTCTTCAAACATACTAGACGCGTACTAAGAACGGATTTTGAGATATTTTGCCTCTAAGGGTTTCAAAGGATGAAAAAGGATCCTATTAAGTAAGGTTATGAACATGGTAAGGTGAGTGCCATATGGAAATGAGATAATTTATTTATTGACATGTGATATTCTAACATATGTTGTAATCATTGGAAATAACAAAATAATATGATAGAAATTCAAAAAAGAACATCTGTTCTATTATTGCTTTCTACCTGATTTCACTCAACCTTAATAATATTGTTCTGATAATTGATAAATATGTTTAATAATATCATTATTATTGATATAATAAAAGTATTGTTTTAATAATTAATTATTATCATTAATTTAATAATAGTATTGTTTTGGTAATCAATAATAATATTTTTATTTTCACAAATTCTGTATAATTTTATAATGGTGAATGTGAAACAGCTGCATCAAAGAAATTATCTCAAAAACATATGTTTAGGAAAACCATCGTTTTGAACTTCGTTTTCCTGATGCAATGTATAAGCCTACACGTGGCATGTAGGTATTATTAATTTTTCAGCTAGAACAGTTTTTTGAGACTGCTAAATAAACGTCTACAGTTTTATCAATGCTGTATCGGCAATATGAAAACGCATGTAGTTAATATGTCTTTAAATAAAGGTGTTGATATCTACATGATAATATTCTCTACCATTTTTATTTAATTAAAATTTCAAAATTATTCAAGCCTTGATAGAATGATTGACTCACTGTACAGTCAGTCGAAAATTTTAATATTGAAATGAGGTGTATTTTGGCAAGCTGAACAAAAAAGTAAGGTCCTATGCACCTTTTTGATATTATTTCTTCAAATGAAAAATGAGTTTTGTGGGTTGTCAAAAATCCCCCTGAAAGAGAACTATTCATTTTATCCTATCTTTTAGTAAAATAACAATGATTTCTGCATTGAATAACATCTATCTTGCCAACAAGAATCGAACTCTTTGTGAATTTAGATATGACCTACACTTTAGATTTATATAATTCTATTAATAAATTCAGGAAATTGAAGAACTTTTTCCAGTTAGTTGATGAAATTGATTATCAATAGAGAAAATGATTATAATTTTATCAATACATAATTAGTTGAATGAATTGTCTATGCACTGAGTTCTTGGTCAACAATAATTCAATATTGGTATTTATCCAATTATTATTTTTTTCAGAAGTTATTTCATTTGAATTAGAAAATATTTATAAGCTCCTATCAATTTATCAATCGTAACAATGAATTCTTCAAAACATGAATTTAATCAAATAAAAAATTGCCGATACTTCTGTATTCATGTTCGCATGATTTCCACTTATGATGGATAGCAAAAATATTGTGGAGCGAACTGCACGGCGAATTGTAATCATATGTATGTAAAATGGATTAATAAATATTAATTATTAGCCCCCCTATTAAAATTTCTGTTCATAAACCATCCCCAATATTCACACAACATATTCCCAAAGTTTCATGCCGTTATGTCAAGAAGCTTTCAAGTCTACAGGTAACAAACAAACATACAAACAGACACACAAACAGACATTCATTTTTTTATAAATAGATTTCCATTCGGCTCAAACAAAAGCCTCTCTAAATGAAGGTAGAATGATAAGGATTCAATTCTGTTGTTTTAACATTTTTTCAAATCACTTTCAAAAAGTTCATGTAGTACCTACTATTGTGTTTGAGACACTTCTGGTGCTATCATAGTTTCACCATTATTCTGTTCCACAGTCCTATCTCTTGCAGTCGTTAACTATATCTATAATAATTATATAAAGTAAAGAGCTGGCTCATGCACGTACGGGATAGGAAAATTATGTTTGACGCATCATCACGTCTGAACTACTGGACTAATTGACTTGAAATTTTGCTTATAGATTCTTAATTAACCAAGGATGGTTATAGGCCTATTCTCAATTCTACAAAATCTCATTACGTCAAGTTTTCATTTTGTCAAGTTTTAAAATAGATCCTTGCGAAGCACGGGTTCTTGTTAGTTATTGGTATATTATTACTTTAGTAACGTTATAGGCAATCTGTAGCAATTAGGTTCAATCACAGAGAAGAAAGAATTCCTTCTACTTTGTGCGTAAATACATTCTGGCGTCCTTTATGAGAAAAAAATAGCTCTACATTCTCTTACACTGACATGTAGTGTTCAAATCACCTTGAAATTCGCCCAGATCATGTAAATCACTCACATTCGCTATTAACAGAAGCTATAATACGATATTACCCTTACTTCAGTAAATAACCGTCGACGCGTAAAATTCGCTCAATTCCTTCTTCAGTAACATTATAGGCTGCGTAATCTCGCGCCCTGATTGGAGCACTAACTCCGTTGTTGAATTCTGCACACGTGCCATTGCCATATAGATAGACAGTAGGCCTACTCCGTTGATGGAGGTCCAATCCAACGGAAATGAAGTGAACGGAACGGAGAGCTGCCAAGAAGCACCCCTGAATTAATTAATCGCTGATTCAGTTTCTGCGGCTACAATCCCCTCCTTTCTGCTGTACAATATAGATGTATATAGTACAGCTATAGGTATAGTGAATTATTTATACTCAAGTACAGTATATAGATGTAGTAATGCAAGCTGAGTAGGCCTTGTAGTAAGATGGCCAGATTTGTATGCATGCCTTCCGAAATCCGGCCCATTCTGTTGTTGTTTTGCATAAATTTGCTTACGCGAATTTGTGTTCACACCGCGCGCTGCTAGGGAAGCTGGTTACTCTCTCTGAGGGTGGATTTTCGTTATTCGAGGATGTTTTGAGGGCTGGGAAAAAGTAGTGGTTATTCTTGCTGGTGTTACCAGTGTTTCTTTGTTCTCTAGTAGTTAGTAATCGTCTTCAGTAAAAATACTCATTCATTTTATCTGAAACTCTGGTTTTTCAGATAAGAGATGAAAAGGGAAGGAGAAATCTCTCTCTGCAGGGATATGAACAAGGAAAGAGAAAGCTTTCTCTGAGGGAGATGGAGAAAGAAGGAGATATAGTGAGGTCCAATTTCATAATGAATTTTCATAATTAAGATGAAATATTCTGTTAATTAATTTTAATTCTATATTGTTAGAAGACGATCTGGCAACAGAGCAAAGTGAGAAAGAGATAGCGCTAACCGCTTTGTTGAATGATAGACAAGGATAGCAATACCATTGCTAATCAAACACTGCCATTATAACGTGGACCTCACTATAGCTCTCTGTGAGTAGGGACACAGTAACCTATAGGTTACTTCATGAGGGGTTAGACGCTAAGAGACATCAGAAAGTTGGTAATAACCTACTGATGTCACTAATTTCTACATATCTTTTGCCAGGAATTCCTACATATTTATTGCCTTGAACGGGGCTCTTTTCAGAAATGAGAGATTAACCTGGAATAAAAAATACGGATTTATGAAAATACAGTATTGTCAATGCATTTTGTTAATAAATTTATTTTTCTCCTTTGTTCCAGGTAAGGCCCGCAAATCACAAATTCTTCAGTACCTATTGTGATGTTCAACCTGTCACTACTTAGTATCTGAATACTGAGGTAATAATAGAATATATTAATTCCGCTGTCTCTATCTTTGATACTTGGAGATGGAGAAAGTGACTATGAATAGTGGTAATTATTTGTGTTCAAACACTTGAATGATTCAATAATACTCATTCCTCAATGATACCGAACTTGAGTTGATATAAAAGTTTTTACAAAACTTTCAACTTTCTTCGATTTCCATTTGTGTCCTTGTAATGTCCATGACATTTCGACAAACTTTCTTGAGTAAAGGCATGGTTGGAAATATTGAGTTTCCCTTTTTGTGGGCTTAGAAGTTTATAGAACTTTATAATAGCATGCTAATGCTAGTTTGCATGCCGATAGAAAACTAATTTCCTGCGATTATAGAATAGAACGGAGTATTGAGAACTCTGCCAATATTTACTGCTAGTGTCATGCTATTATGCAGTCTTATTTGACAGTCGTAGTCTATACTTAGAAAAATAAGTGACTGTGTAATATAGTGAAGAAAATTTGTACAAGGTTAATACAAAGGAGGGTTGTCGATAAAGTATGGGAAATGAACACTTTGTTTTATCAAGCTCATTATATTTGTGTATCGAATTCGTCCAAAAAAGTATTCCCTAGAATATTATTTTTCAAATAAATGGTTATAAAGCTGTATACAAGTGTGCTCCAAGCAGATTTTATCATGGCCTTGTTGCTTTTATAAAAAAAAAATATTAATTTCAAGGAAGTATCTGTCAATTTCAGTTCAGAAAATCTAGAATATATTATGCTGAATTTCAATGTTAATAACCTGACTCTTAATATAATAAGTTTGTATAGACCACACAGTTTTCATAAAGATAATTTCATTACTGATCTAGAGCAGTTAATTCTTGAGGTTGATAATACAGCTAATCTTATCATTATCGGTGATGCGAACCTAGATATTCTTAAATCCAATGATCAATTTGTACAGTTATATGAATCAATGCTTTTTTCTTATGGTTGCAAAAAAGGTATTTCTGCTGTCACTAGAGAAGAGCTCAGGCAAAGTCTAAATAGTAATTTTATTGCTCATACCGGAGTCATCAATGTAAAGATCTACGATCATTATATCATTGGTTGCAAAATTCATTGCAACCCACAATCGAAACCCAATCATGACCAAAAAGTAATCATAGATAAGAAAAAACGTATATCTTTATTAAAACAAAGTGAATGGAATAGTTGTCAGTTACTTTCCTCTCCCAATTTGGTATATGAAATGATTATTAAATTTTGATAGTGCAACAAAACAATCTGAGAAAATTATTCGTATTAAAACCAATCATTCCAATGATTTTAAAAATAATTAGATGACATATGAACTATATAATAAGCTTAAAATAAGAGATATCTTATTCAGGCGTTCCAAAAGCAACCCTACGAATACTGTGTACAAAAATGATTATCAAGTTTATAGGAACAAACTCAATAAAGATATCACACTTGCTAAACGAACTTATATAATAAAAGCTTCAATGATTCAAAAAACAATATCAGGAAGAAATGGAAGTGTATAAATGGTATTTTAGGTCGATCATCTGACGTCTCAGATAGTAGAATCCTTAAAGACTTCTCTCACAAATTCTCAAATCCAGACCAAATTTGCTCAGCCTTCGCGGATTCTTTCATAACAAATATTAGAAATACTTCCATTTATGTCCAATAATTCTTGATGACTCTGTTTCAATCCCACCTAATCACAACTTTATCTAAGACAAGCTACTATTCAAGACATTAAACAAATAGTTCATGAAATGGATAAAAACAAATCTCCTGGATTTGATGGTATAGGAGTATTGGAATTGCAAACCCTTGAAGACTATCTTTGCACTCCTCTTTGCCGCATGATCAACCTATCTATTCTAAAGCTGGCCACTGACGAGCGTTCCAACAAGCCAAATGGCACGGTAGCGTGCCATTGGAACGACGTGAATGGTGAATCGCGCTCGTATTTTGGTGGAGCGACGAGGCTTGATGGAATTCCAACCGGTTGAAAATCCATCGCGCCACGCCAAACCTACGTCACTCCAACTCCTCGTGAATGGGGAATCTCGATGGCATGCTGGAACGACGGAACGACCGTGAATGTGGAAACCTGTGGGTTGTCCCGTCTCAGTGCGTGTCAGACCGTTGACTTGGAAGGATAGATTGCTGTTTTGCTCTTGTTTTGATTGTTGTTTTGTTCTTGTGTTGTTGTGTTGTCATGAGTTCGAACCGGGATTTTGTAATCTCTGTGATCGAGATGTACAGGGATCATACCTGTTTGTGGAAAATAACAGACCCTGGTTACCATGACAAGGTAAAAAGGAACGCTGCTCTGGATATGATCCTTGAACTTTTTAAAACTGTTGATCCCACAGCTACAAAAGATGTAGTTACTAAGAAGCTCAACTCGATGAGAGGCTCATTTCGGAAGGAAATGAATAAGGTTAGTTGTTATTATCAAGTATTTCTGTGTTTTATCGTTCTGTGTTCAGGATCGCGACGCAGGTTTCAGGAATAATCACTCCCAATCTCTGCGGTGATATCGCTGTGATGAACTTCAGCTCTTCATAGTTCATCCCGGTGGCCAAGAAACGTAGAGTTGCAGCCAACCTCTCATGGGGAGTAATGCACTGTCTCATGACTGTATCTTTCTTTGTAATCATCGGTGTTACCAAACGAAGTAAATGGTTGTAGGTATCTTCATCCATACACAAATAATTCTTCCAGTCCGAAGGTTTGACACTAAGATCTTGAAATAAATTCAGATGCGTGTAATTCCGCCTATTTGAAAATAAACATTTCACCCATTTCCGTTTGGGTTTTTTCTTTTTACATACAAACACACAGCTGTTGAAATAAGGAGAAGTTCCTCGTCCATACTTGATCACAAACCATCAACTACTGGAGTGATGGAATGGAGTGCTCGTGAATTGACCCACAAAATATTTACGGATTTGGATCGTTCCAGCTGGAGTGACATCGCGCCGCGCCACTCCGTTTGGAACGCTCGTCAGTGGCCAGCTTTAAAGGCATTTTCCCCGACTCCCTGAAAAATTCAATAGTTAAACCAATTCATAAATCTGGTGCACGTGATAACTTCAATAACTACAGACCAATCTCTAAATTGTCAGTACCAGAAAAAATTTTTGAAAAATATTTATTAACACAATTAAATAAATACATACTCCAGAACAATATTATATCTAATTATCAGTATGGATTCCAAAAAGGAAAATGCACTGAGTCACTTCTAGTAAATTTTACACATAAAATAAATACTCTCCTGAATGACAGATATCATGTTCTTGCGCTATTCATAGATTATTCAAAAGCATTTGATACACTTAATCATAGGATACTTCTTAAAGAATTACTTAATATTGGAATTACTGGCAATGTATTGAAATTGTTTGAGAGCTATTTGAGTGATAGACACTTCATGGTTAACCTAGGGGGCAATCACAGTGGGTTATATAAATGTGACAATTTTGGAGTTCCGCAGGGAAGCATTTTAGGTCCCATTTTGTACAATATTTATGTGAATTCAATTTCCAAAGTAATCAGACATAGAGAAGTATTGATGTATGCTGACGATACTGCTCTGATTGTTGGACATAAGAATTTAAAAGTGGCTGAACAATTAATACAGTTTGATTACAACAGAATTCTGAAATGGTCCCATGACAGAAATCTTATAATCAACAGGAAAAAAACTGTACTAAAGCACTTTAAATCTCCACATCTAAGATGCAACGTAAATCCAACTGTATTAAGCCACGACTGTCATTGCCTTCATGCGAATGTTTCTCAGATCTGCACTTGTCCGCCTCTTACTTTAGTAAATAGTACCCGTTACCTTGGCATTATAATCGATAGCAGCCTGAGATGGTGTCCTCACATAGACTACATTTCAAAAAAACTTCAAGCGCTTAACGCAAAAGTATTTTATTTGCATAAAAATATCACCCCTGATTGCCAATATCTAATTTATAAGTCCTTGATGGAACCAATAATTAGATATGGCATTGAATCATGGGGAAGTGCAGCCGATTATCTTTTATCTAGAGTTGAACGAATACAATCAAGAACATTAAAATGTATCACTACCAGAATTCCTGATGTTAATAATATTGATCCATAAATAAATAAATATAATTTTATTGCCGCTCAACATTACAATAGTTATGGACAACGTCAGAAATTATTGTTTAGCAAACATAGTCAACCTATATTATAACATGGAGGGTTAATGTAAGAAACACCAGTCAAAATAAAATACACGTAAAATATTACATACAAGAAATAACATGAATACTAGAAATAATAGTATAAAATAGTTTATCTTAAAGAATAATTTGTTGAAATTCGAAAAACTCTTTCAAACTATAAAAAGGATTTCTAATTAACCAGCTATGTAGCCTATTTCTGAATAATTGAAATGGAGCTTCTATCCACTCATGTGGTAATTTATTAAACATTCTCATTCCAACAACTTCATAGCTATCCAGAGATTTCGTCTGCCTACAGAAAGGTATTTCTATATTCCCGTTACTCCTAGTGTTGTGGGAATGTATATTTCTCCTTAGCAGATTATTAGGCAAGTTATTTTTCGTATATAGGAGACAAGTAAAAATATACAGGTTTATTACTGTCAGTATACCTATTTGAGCGAATAACGGTTTACAATGAGCCAATCTTTCAGAATTTGTGATTATTCTTATAACTTTTTTTTGAATTATCAATATATCTTGAACATGTGGACTATTCCCCCAGAGTAAAAGCCCATACGCGATTATACTCTGGAAAAAAGCAAAGTATGCTGATCTGACATAAGACGTGGGGACACAGCCTATCAAATTTCTCAGCAAGTATACCACTCTGGATAATTTGGAAGTAATATATTTAATGTGAGGCTCCCATGAAAGTTTGCTGTCAACAAAAACACCTAGAAATTTGACATTACCCAAACGGCTCTCCATAGGTAAACTCTTCAAGCTAAAAATATTTTCTTGAGTTTTATCCTCATTGAGTGAAAAACCATTGGCTCTGAACCACTTTGAAGCCTCAGACAAACTGTTCTTAGCTTCATTCTGGAGGATTTCGAAATTTGAGCTTACATTAATAAAAGTTGTATCATCCGCATAAATTATAGTATCCGCATTGCTTGTACAGAGTGGCAGATCATTTATCATCAATATGAACAATAATGGTCCCAAGACCGATCCCTGCGGAACCCCACTTTTTATCTCATTCACTTGAGATTTTTCCTTTCCTATGCAAACAATTTGTTTTCGGTCACTGAGGAAAGAGGCGAAAATGTTATTGAATTTGCTACCAACAATGCCATAATGAACCAGTTTACTCAGAAGCACATCACGATCCACGCAATTGAATCCTTTACTGAGATCGCAAAATGTGGCCAGAGCATATTTTTTATCCTCATAAGCCCTGAGTACCTTTTTAATCATGGAGTCAATAGCATTGATGGTAGACTTGTTCTTTCTGAATCCAAATTGTTCATCTGACAGTATGTCATGTTTACTCAAGTAATCACACAATTGAAGATGGATGATAGTTTCTAAAACTTTTGATAGGATCGGTGTGAGAGATATTGGGCGGTAACTTGATGGACACTCTTTCTCACCCTTCTTATAGATGGGCACCACTCTAGATAGTTTTAGCATTTCTGGAAATACCCCTTCTATCAAACATTTATTAATACAATAGGTAAGAGGAATTATTATACAATCTATAATTTTTTTGAGCATATTACTTGAAAAGTCATAAATATCTATGCTATCGGAAGATTTCAAACTTTTAACGATATTCAAAACAAGCTCCGGTGTTACTTCAGTGAAAGAAAACTTATCCCTTAGTGTTTCATTCCTACTATGCAAAGTTATAAGCTCTATTGCCGTTTCAGAAGGTCTTAAAATACTGTCACAGATCTCATTCACAGAGTGAACACAAAAATTATTGAAAACATCTGGAGATATTTTCACAGGCTCCTTCTGTTTGCTTTTTGCAACTGAATTAATCACATTCCATGCTTTTTTGCATTTATTATTGGAAGATTGGATACTAGAAACGTTATACTCTTTCTTAGCCTCATTTAAAGCAACCCTATAATTTCTCCTGGCTGTAAAGTACCTTGATTTCATCTCATCTGTTTTACACAGTCTATACATTTCTGAATGAAGTTCCAATTCATTTTTCATATTCGATAGATAAGGAGTGTACCAGGCTTTTTTCTTATTATTTTTCTTGCAATTGTTTGTATTGGGATTTATCTTGAACGTGTATTATCAATGAGCAGCCTTTCCCAATTGAAGTTATTGAGTGCATTTTCGAAATTCTGAAATTTATTCTGCGTTATCGGTCTCGTGATGACCACCTTAGGCCCTTTATTATTTTGATTTGAGAACTCCGAACATGACCCATCAATCTTCAACCAAACCGAATCATGGTCAGAAAATGCAAAAGGTGTCACATCAGAACAAATTACATCTCTATTTAAATTCGTAAATATATTATCCAGACAGGCAGTCTCTCTTGTGGACTTACAGTTTGTAAAATTATAGTTGAATTGTCTCAATAGATTTTTAAATTCCTTTACACTGCGAATATCTTTTGTTACATCAAAAGCCGCATTGATGTCGCCACCCACTATTATACCAAATTTCTTCCACTCAGGATTGAGAAAGAAGTGGAACAAATCCTCCAATTTTTCTAAGAAGATTTGAGGATCACCATTGAGTGATCTGTAAAGAGCTACGACAACAATTTTCAAATCTTTGAAATAAACACCCGTTGCTTCAAAATGCATCTCACTGCACAAAAATGCTAAATCTAATTTAATACTAGTGGCAGTCAATGCTCTCTTAGTATAGATTGCTACGCCACCATGAATATGTTGCTCCCTATTGAAACTATTTACAAGCTGAAAGTCATCTAATACATTAAAAGGAATTTCGTCATTGCTGCACCAGTGCTCACTCAAGCACAGCAAATCAAACAAGTTATCATTAGCAAATTCATTCAGAACAACATGTTTTCCAACAATACCCTGAATATTAAGATAGCCCACTTTGAATTCTGAGGTTTGCCTAATAATAGTATGGCAATGATTAATCCCATTCATAGGCTCACTAACATAATTATCAAGAGGTCGATCATTAAATGCAGGTTGACTATCAACATAATTAGTCTTAACACATTCAGAACTACTCTTACGTTTCGTCAATTCTCCAATGCATGACTGGTAATCTACTGACAAATTTCTAAAAAAAAGTCCGTATGATACTCAGCAGGAATTGGTTGAGATGAATTTCCGTTCTTACAAGCTATTTTTTGAACAAATTCTAAGATTTTATCACAAACATATTTTTTTCCCAAGGAATTAAGATGTAGACCATTGGAAGTATGAAATCTTCTTCCTACGTTCGTGATATTTACAAAGGAGACATTTCTAAAATGTTTACATAAATTATAGGTCTCTCTGTTAGCATACTCTATTTCTTTATTTATAGCGGACCAGTCTGGTAAGTCATATCTGTGAGGTACCGAGAAAACTATCACATTACGCGCACGACGGTTCTGTAGATCTCGTAGTTTATCGCGAAGAGAAGAGTTGAATTGCTTGCTTTCATTACAGGCGATATCATTGGTACCGGCTAAGAACACAAGTACATCGTCGTCGTCCAGTTGACTGCTCTCTTCTGCTACATCCTTGAAGCGAGCTCCAGGTTTAACCATACTGGAGAACGTATGGCTATCGTCATTGAAGCTCTTGTAGATATCCCTTCCTTGGCTGTCTGCATACAACCCACGTAGCTTACAAATATTCTATCATACCTTATCGCCCAAACATTTCTACCTTTTCAAAATTGTAATACTCCACAAAGAAAATTTATACTATAGACTCCTTGCTCCTCCCTCACCCTACAATTTAAGATCTCCATCAATATATGTAGTACCCAGATTCAATAATATTTATGGTAGAAGATCCCTACATCATGTAATTCCCTACTTATTTAACAGACTACCTCCAAATATTCGTGATTACTCTAAGAAGGATGTAATGTTGTATCTCAATAATAACAGCACAATCAATTTATAAAACTAATAATTTTACAAACGTACACATAATTTTAAGAAACGTCAATTTAAAAAAAAAATGACAGCTATATGCTTACATTATTAGAATTTTTCAATTTTTGCTGGCAGAAGTTTTGAAATTTTCCTTTTATTGTCACTGCCGCCTGCCTCAACGATAAAAATGTACTATTACTTGTGTAAATTTTTTTCCCTTTTCCTTATTATTTCATTCCTTTCTAATAAATTTTCATTTTTCCCTTTTTTTAATTAATTCTGTATCAAAATCTGATGTATATTTCTTATTTTATTTTTTCATTTTGCATTAGTTTTCTTTCATTTTTTACTTAAAATCTTTGAAGTGTAATATTTATTTTGTCTAAGTTTATTTATCTTTTGTAACTAATTTTTTTCCTGTAACTGGGCACCCGCCGAAAAACCTTTGGGTTTGGCAGGACCCTCAACTGTTCGTATTGTGAATAAAAATTTTGATTTTTTTATTATTTTTTTATTTGATTTATTATGCGTCTAACTTGTAGCTTTTTAGGGTATTCGGGTTGGAATTGGATGATTGTGTTCCATGTCATTCCATTTATATTTTCTCTTGTTTAACAATAATTATTGAAATTTATAGGATGGGCTCATTATGAAATTCTATATTTATGTTGTTGAGAAGATTGAAGACGTATATATGTTTCAAGAATAAGAAAAATCTTGAAATCTATATGATTTTATTAATGCATTCTATAATAAGAAATCGTAAACGATTTTTCAGTGGATTATCAGTCTGCAAACAGTTACAATTTGTATTACAAAGATAAACAACACTAATTAGTGTTTACTGGTTCACTTTAAACTGTATCAGTTTTCCATCAAGATTCAAGAATATTAATAATTCTCCATTCTGAAAATGAAAATTATCACTGCCCAATGTACTCTAATCATGTATGCTTCCATGTTTTCATGACACTAAATGAGACTAATGTAATAACATTGAAAGATGAAATAATAAGGTTGTCCTTGTGCTATTTTTCTTCCAAATGTATAAGTGACAAAGTCCAAGATAAGGTTAGAATTTCACGTGTACAATTTTTATAAAATTTTAGTCCAAAATAAACATCAAAACTATAAATTTTGAATTTAGATGGCTATAATAAATGAATAAATATAATAATTGAATACATTAAAGTAATGAATTCTAGTTTTAGTTTGAATTATTTCAAAATGTATCATAAGAATAAGTAGTAAATCACAGCAATCCATTGATTATTTGTTGATGATTGGAGAAATTGAAACTGATTACTAGATTCTACAAAAATTCGTCTAGAATCTAGTTCTTCACAACCTTGAAATTCCCATCAATTTCAATCCTTAAAAGCTTAGAACTCTGCAAATATCTTCTTTTTTTGTTGAGTATGATGCCCACATAAGGCTTGTGCGTGGGTAATGAGATGGATGAATGGACCCACAACTTCAGGTGGGTTCCGATCTACCAGGAAATGATTTTTAAACTCGGTATTTAGATGAGTTCGGCTCTTATAGTGGCACCCCTAAATGGATCTTATCAGCGCCACCACAAAACCAAATCGCTTCCCTATTAAATGTTTCCATATAGATCAGTGATTAAAGAATGTCTCCCAATTTTAAATGATTTATTGGTGAATTGAAACGCTAATCATGTTGATGTGGGTGCATTATTGCTATCTTGATCTGTAAATCCATGAATATCTTGAAGTTTGGTGGAATTTGAGCCACAAGCTCAGTGTTTGAAGTTTGAAACAATCACACAAGTTTGGAAGCGTGTTGTAGAGGGCTTAACTGCTTCCTCTTTCCGAAAAACAGCATCTTTGTTGTCAAACAAAGGATAAAGCTCCCAATCCCCGCACACCATTTTACTATGTCTTGCAGGAAAGATTCTGTGGATTTTGAGATGTTGTCCCTGCTAGCTAGGATAAAGAGTGGATGAGGAATTCATGATGAGGATAGGAGGAGATGGAAAGGGAAGGAGGATAAAGTGAAGAGGAAAGGGGATAAGGGAAAGAGGAATGAGATGTCCACGTTGTCTGTCGAAGGGTGGATTCGCTATCAATCTTGCCACTTGTCTTGAAGGATTAGTTTTCTTCTGTCCCGTTCTCTTTCTTTTTTTATCTGTCTCCCTCTCTTATCCGACCTCTTTTCTGTATTCTGTTACTATATTTCTCCTCTTTTTTGCACTCTGTCACTTTTTTCTTATTCTTTGCCTCCTATGTCACTGTTTTTCGTTCAGTCACTAATTGTTTTTTTTATTAATGTTTTCTGTATGTTAATTTCATTCCCTTTTAGCCCTCTCAATGGATTTAATATGTCTTACCGTCTTTTTTACTCCTAATTAGGTTGTTGTCAATCTTATTCTCAACTCTGTCATTCCTGATTTTTTCGCTATGTTTTCTTGTTATTTGTTCTCTCTTGTTCACTCCCTTTTTTCACATGAATTTTTCGCTCTCTTCTTCTTCTTCTTCCACTCAGTTTCTGCTCTATTTTGTCTTCATTCCTCCCTTCTACCTCTTCTATCACTCTTCTATCACTCTTCTCTTATCTTCGTTTGTATCTTTTCTTCTCATTTATTTACCTTTCTCCTCTATGTTCTTCTCTTTTTTCTTTTTCAATAATACTCTTCCTCTCTTTTTCCATCCCTCTCCTAATTTATCAGTTCCCACTTCATTCTATTGTTATTTCCCCTGAAAGTTTTATTAGATTTTTCTCTTCATTCCATTTTTTTTCTACTTCCACGTTTTCAATTTAATCCAAGTTCTTCTATTTTTTACCTCCTATCACCTTCCGTTCTCTGCACTTGTTTTTGTACTTTACTTTTTGTATATTCCCCGATCATATTGAGAACAACATAATTGATTGATCAGAAAGGAAATAAATTTCTCATCATTTTTCTTCAATCTCCCTTATTTCTTTTCTTGATCTGCCTCAATCCTCAATCTACCTCCCTCCTTCAACCACTCTACATTTCTTTCCACCTGTCTCCCCCATTTTTCTCTTCCTGTTCCTCCTCCTCTCACTGTCTCACTTTTATCCCGACTACGTGATGTCACAGGAAAACGCGTAAAATTCTCAAAACCACTCTTAACCTTGCATCCTGTTCCTACGTTGAAACCTCTCCTGAATTTATATCTGCCGACTAAATTATTTCAGCCTCATGTGCTTAGAGGATTTAAGCCGTGAAAAAGTAGCTCACTCTAAGCCCGCATAAGTTGTGTGGGCCCCCCCTTCGGCTTGTTTTACGCACAATCTTATCTGCGGGTTCTATGTCAACGCACCGGAAAAAGAACACCACGAATTATAGGCGGTATTAACTCAGCTCACTGAAATTTGAATACTTTTCTTTTATTATTGGATTGCATCCATTTTATGCCTTCTTTATATCTTTGCATGTATACCTTATCTTCTTCAACATTTATTTCTAAGGTCTTTCTTTTCAAAGCAGTAGTAAAATATTTATAAATGTTTTATTTATATGTTTAAAAAAAATATTCATGAATATCGTTTTTGATATTATTATTCCTTTTGTCCAGCTTGTGAATCAGATCGTATCTTATTCCTCTCTTAACAACATGGCTCAACAATTGATAGAACTGGAAGTCTCGGTAAAATAAAAAAGAAAGAAAACTACGAGGAAATAAGATTACGATCTGGACAAGTGGAATAAAAATATATTAATAAACTCAATTTAACTCTTGTATAAATCCTCATAAAACACAACGATTTTTTCTTGGTTTTCTGAATCATGTTATATGGGAAGTTGCATTTCTTGCACCAAATTTTCTTTCCTCTTCCATCTGGAAGTTATAATCAAAATTGAATTGAATTACATAGTCTTAGGTCCGGTTGTACAAAAGCCGGTTAAATTTTAACCGTGATTAGTTTCACGAGAACTAATCAGAGAAGGCTTTTTTGAAAAGACGGCCTCTAATTAGTTCTCGTGGAATTAATCACGATTAAAATTTAACTGACTTTTGTGCAACCGGCACTAAGAATATATCAAACCACAGACGAATAAAGGGTACAATCGAATACCATCAAAGATCAACTATTCACACATTAGAATAGTTGATCTTAGATGGTATTCTTTCTCTAGGAAATACCATAAAATAAACAATTTGTATCCGTTTTCTCTATCAAGACTTAGAGTGTATATTTATCTGTATCTCATTATTTTTTTTGTTCATTTGGAACCTGTTCCAATACCCTATTCTCAGCCGATGAATATAGATTATTCAGCCTACAAAATATAATATGAAACCGAGTAGTCCAACAATGAAATGGTGTACTGTTTGTTGTGAACAGTGTTGTTTTAGTTCTCATCTTGTCTGCTAGGCTGCGCTTGCTGCAGCGCGGCGCTCGCAGTGTTTCGTATTTCGTTTGAAAGAGTGCGCAGGGATGTCTAGAAAATCATAACATCATTTCAAAGTCAAAAATAATTCACATTTATTTACTGCTTTGATTTTATCCTTCTCATTCTCATCCTATTGACAATAACAATTCTAATGGTGTACTTGTAAGAATATGAATTTCATAAAAGTGCCAGATTTTTTTGAGCTCCATTTGAAAATTTATAGGTATAATCAATAAATAAGTACAGTAATGTAATATCGGGCACCGATATTTATTATGTCATCTTATGAAAATTTCGAGGATGCGATATTTTAATTTTTTACATACTCAATCGCTCACTCAATTTTTTACTATCCACAGCTTTTTATATCATAAACCTACTATGTTCCAAATTACGTTAAAATTGTTAGAGCCGTTTTCGAGATCCGTTGAACATAAATAACCAGATATAAAAATCTGGTGTGGTACACTCACACAACTTTCCTTGCTCATATTCGAAACTACGATCAGACTTTTGTATATGTGTATATATAATTGTTTTCAGAGTACTTTTTCCTTTGTGTAAATTGTGAAATTCAATGATTTTTTTTAGTCGTCATTTTTTTAAAGTCGTCAAAACAGCTGTTCTACAGATGAAATATCTCGACTATGTGTTCTTTTTATGAACTGCTCTACCTACCTACCTCATGCACGAGAAGGAGGTTACAAAGTCCATTTCTCAAGGATGGGGTGGACACCCCATTAGTTTCCCAGAAAGGAGACTCATGCCAGTTAATAGAGCTGATAAATAACTATACAGAGTATGAATTTGAAAAAAATCGGTCAAATTATTTTGAAAAAATCGTGAAAAACATGGTTTTTTAGTAATTATCCGCCATTTTTCTCAAGAATATTACGGAGCTCCTGCAATTTTCCAAGGAAAAAACTCATGTCATCTGATAGGACTTATGAATATGACCCATGGCTTGAATTTGAAGAAAATCGTTAGAGCCGTTTTCGAGAAAACCGTGAAAAACCGGTTTTTGGTCATTATCCGCCATTTTTCTCTAGAATATTACGGAGCTCATGGAATTTTCCCAGAAATGAGACTCATGCCAGTTGATAGTGCTTATGAATATCTATCCATGGTATGAATTTGAAGTAAATCGTTAGAGCAGTTCTCGAGAAAACGGTGAAAAACATGGTTTTTTAGTAATTATCCGCCATTTTTTCCGCCATCTTGAATTGAATTTTATTGAATTTCTTATTGTCGGGTCCTCATGGTATAGGGACCTTAAGTTTAAAATTTCAAGTCGATCGGTTAATTAGGAATGGAGTTATCGTGTTCACAGACATACACACACACACACAGACCAATACCCAAAAATCATGTTTTTGGACTCAGGGGACCTTGAAACGTATAGAAAACTTGAAATTGGGGTACCTTAATTTTTTTTGGAAAGCAATACTTTCCTTACCTATGGTAGTAGGGCAAGGAAAGTAAAAATATATACAAATTACGGAAATTGCTCGCTTAATATAAAGGTGCGTACAGATATATACGCGCCGCGAACATGAACAATTCACTTTTAATCATCTGATGCCAAGCTTTTTATATCTGTATCTTACCGTTTCTGTAAAAATACAAATATAGTCAGCTGATTAAAAGTGAATTGCTCATGTTCGCGGCGCGTATATCTGTACGCACCTTAATAGGATATGTTGTGTCTATGAAATTTTCCTGCAATGACCATAATATTATGGAAATAATAAAACTTCATCATTTCTCTGTTAGCATAATTTTCCAAATATGAAAACATAGGACAGTTTTATAATATTCAGCTATCTTATTCATTATTCAGCCAATTATTATTATTTTAATGAGGAATTTTCTTTACACTAATTAGTTTAATATTTTCCAATATTTATGTAGTGCATTAGATGTTCCTCTCCATCCTCAATATTCCCATTTGCTGGCTATTCCCTTGCTAGCTTCAGTTATACAGTATTTTCATGACATGCATAAATTTCACATATTATTTTTCTTCCAATAAATCCAGTCTCCAAGAAATGAATAAAACATCCAAACTTGAATAAATTTCACATTACCACCAATTTACCATATATTCCATCCAAACTAATTCAGTTTCAACTTCTTAAAGCGTTGAAAAATTCATTCCACATGAATAAAATAACAAGTTTCAAAGTATTCCTTGGTACATCTCAAGGTAACCCCGTTCCTGTATTGCATTTGCACATCTAAATGCGTGTAAAATGAGGCAGACGATGCAAATTGAATGTGTGTAACACGGTGATGCTTTGCCAACGGAAGGAAAACGGGGGATTCACTGTGACCTGTCAGAATTCCCTGTAAATAACATCAACACTTCACATTTGAATAATACTGCCTGTGCAAAGTAAATCTCACTGTAGTTCCCCTGCATTCCTTTCTTGACAGTATTCCATATTAAATGATCTCAACGTATCCCATTCAAACAATGCTGACAGTTTAAGATGAATCTCACCATAGGCCTAAGCCCGTATTACGCCGACAGACGGTAGGCAGCAGAATTTGCAGCCTTTGCTGCCTCGTACCCTCAGGGAACATAAATTACTCGCTGAGAAACAATCTTGTTGCCAGTAGACCTATAGGTAGGCCTGATGCGCCTGATACACTTGTGCATGAGTAACGTCTGAAATTCGTTCTCTGGGAATCTGCTCCGTGACGAGGGTTCCTCTCTTGCTCGCTAACTTCTGTCTGTCTTATTGCCTTGTTAGACATTTTCACTTATTTCTAGACTTGTTGGATTTTTGTCGGTTTGGACTCATTGGATTAGTTTGTTGAAGCCAGAGAGTATAGAATGTAACATTCTGGTTGTAGCTTGTAGAATCAAAAGTGTAGAGTAGGTATTTTGTTTTGTTTTCAGTTTGCAGAGTATTTTTTTTCTAGAGTAAATAATACCTCTTTCTTCAAAGTAGGTGTATTCTCTTACTCGATTTTACCTACATTTTAGATTAGTTGTCGTTCTACTACTGTATTCAATGTATTCAATAAAAGCATTCCATCATATTTAATCTACTCCATTCAATAATAAAAGTTGGCTAGTATGATCATCACACATAAGAATATTTAAAATCATCACACAACGAAATTTAGGATGAGGTAAGGTAAGGATATTCTATTGACTCTTGTATGAAGTTTATGAATTGTAAACAATGCTTCTTCCGAATGCTGTTTTCATAGTATTAAGTGTTCATGAAAATTAGATTGTCTATCAATTAGTCGCCAGTTATAGTTGTCACTTGCCAGTTATCACCTGTTATATTACAGCTGTCCTGCAACCTGAACTTGTTGCAATGATACTCTAGATACTGAGCAATCCCACTCTGATGCTATCAATTCATGAAATGAAGCAAACAAATACATCATGTAGAAATGATAAGCTCAGTGGTTATTGATGTCCAATGGTTCAAATTATAGAAGGAATATGATTGATTTCATAAGTCCAGCTGTATCTTAGTTAAAGTCAAAGTTAGTAGTCTGTCTACTAACGTTGAATAAAGTAACGAGCTTTAAACTCATTTTTTGGTGGTTCGGAATTGTTGGTTGATTCAACACTCGTCATCATCCCTCAAATTTCTCATTCATAAGGCAAGGTCTAATGTGGGGATTATCCTCCGCAAAAAAAGTCTTGAAAATACTGATTTAAGCTGTTATTGATTTTTGAAAATTCAATTGAGAGTATGCATAGTTGTATTTTTCACACTTTCCATCCTGTCAGAGATATGTCACAATCTCACAATTTTAGTACAGAATATACTAAACATACACTCGACTACAGAGTTAAAATATATCGATATATCGACCTCTGTACCCGACAACAGAGTTTAAAATATATCGATACATCGACCTCTGTACCCGACAACAGAGAGTGACTGCTTAAAAGACTGATGGTAAATCGATATTCCACGGTACTCTATGAGCTCACATTTTCGACGATTATACTGAAATTTACCGTTTATCAAGATGTAGAAAAATGACCTTATTTTCACAGGAAGGTAATAATTAAACTCATTAAAAAATAGCATAACATCTATTTTGGAAGATGATAACACTAGCTAAAGTTACCGACCTGTCAAATAGTCTCTAGTTATGCAGTCACCGTCTTGTCATTGTGACACCTTAATTATACAGGGCTGCTGATACATATGAGGTCATACATACAGGTATACGTATTCATTCATATGTCACACTATACCTGTCCAATCAAACTGATTAATCGTGCCCTCCCCCCTCCTTGCCCAATTCACTAATAACCCCTAGAACCCTTTGGTACCCTCCATGTCAACCCCACCAATATTCAGTATGTATCAACCTTGAACCCGGGTTTACATGCCAAGCTCCTTGGATAACGTGCTTCTTGTACTTAAAGTTGGGTAGATTGAGCTTATCTTTCAAATTGATGGTTTTTAGCAGGCTCTAAGTTCATTTAGTAAGTTGAACGCGGAAAGAATTTACTGCGGTTTCTTTTTTCAAATATGGTTGCAAACAAAATTGATGTTGGAAAGTGAATGGATGAGATGAGTATTGTCAATGCAGATAGTTTAGAATACCAAATAAAAGAATATACTTTGAAAAGTTGAATGAGTTTATCAAGAACTCCATAAAATGCTTTGGTGAATAAACTAAATTAATACTGTATTGTACGAAATGGAATGAATGGGGTGAGTTCTCCAAAATTTCTGAACCAAGTCAAGTAAAACCCAAGTACTGTGGTATGACTTACTACGGTACTCATTTCAGGATTTCTGCATTATATTAGCATTATTTGTGCTCCATACGTTAGTTTTCCCAATATTGGAAATTATCACTAAAGATAATCTTTTTTCAAATCACTTGAAAATGGTTTTAATCTCCGAAACATGTGACAAAATAGTTTAAAAGGGTACTGAGATTTATATTTTTATTTATATTAAAAGTAGCCCTAAAGAAAAAAGAAAATATCGCTAAAGAATATGTTCGCAGGTTCTATTCTAAATCATTATGTTTATTTATTATATTCTTGTTCATGATCATAATGCTCACATAACTATTCAAACGAAATTTACACATTTAAATTATTCCACATTCGGAACAATGCTAGATAATATTGATAATAATTATTATCAAATAAATTATTCGAAAAATGAACAGTCTAATCGATTGTTTATCTCCACCGAAGAGTTTTCCTTTTTGAAGATAATTTCATAGAGAAACAATAGCGTGATAACAAACACGCTATTGTTTCTCTATGATAATATCTTAACATGTGTATCATTTCTTGTTTTGGACTGTAGTATAAATTTGAAAAGGAATAGTTCTGGGCATAAGCTTATTATGCCTTTCATAAAAGTACTGTATAATAATATTATTGTACATGATTGTTGAATAACCAAATAAATGAATTTCGATCCAGTGGCAAATCCAAATCTAAATCATATTTCACATTCCCTTGTTAAAAGATGACGAGTGAGAATGGCGACCATTTGTCAAATTTCTAAATATTTTCGAAGAGATCATTGAAATTGTTGAGTGAAGTTGACGGTCATTGGCCGAGTGACGTGACCGCTTTCTTGTGTCACGGCCACTCTTCTCGGTCAAGTTCGCATTGGTTGGATAGGTCAGTAACACGGCGCTGTGTATACTGCTCCTCAACACAATCATTCTGCTCATACAGTTTTCCACTTTACAACTTCTATACTATAGTACACTTTAATGTCTTAAAAATATAGTTTTATTAGTAATATAAATACATTATCAATACTTTAATATGGGAATGCACAGAAGATCACATATTAATCTATTCTATGCTTTCAAACTATTATCTAGTAATAGAAACTAATATACGTAATGTATACTATCATATGTATTGGTAAAATATCTATATTTTGAAGACTGAATATGCACTTATTCTGAATAATTGGAGACTGTAATTTTATAGCCATCACATTGTTTATTGATATTCATTGTTTATTAAAGTTCAGTCGATCAATCAAACACGAATAAATATATTTTCTTGAGACTAGAACTATTTCTATAATACAATATCAATTTTTATAGAAAATCTCCCTTATCTTCATCCAATTTCAACAAACTATACTGACTTGTAAGTTTGAAAGCACTATTATAGTGTTGATGTTGATGTAAAGGTTTTGGAGCGCCATGAGTTCACGCTTTTCATTTCTCATCAACTGATGCTATTCTTATTATATCTGTATTCGTACATATATAGTAAGATACAGATATCAGCTGAAGAAAAGCGAAATGCACGTGATCGTGGCGATTAAGTTTGTACTCAGCTTAAGATCAAGATTGACAAAAAGCACTGAATCATACACTTGATTACTTTTTCAAATGCCATTTTGAAAAAAAATTTACTCATAGCAGCTTTATCAAACACTATTCTATAGTGAGGTCCACGTTATAATGACAGTATTTGATCAACTTCGGTTTTGCTATCCTTGTCTATCATTCGACAAAGCCGGTTGTACTATCCTTTTCTAGGTCCACAACGATGACAATTATGTTTTTGACAGTGTAGAAATATAATTAATTAATGCAGAGAATCGGCATCGCTATTCTTCTATCTTTATCCACTGCCATTATAACGTGGATCATACTATAGTAAAAGTATTCTTAATATCAATATCCTCTTCTAAACCCCGCGAGAGAGTAATTAATTTCTGCTCCGAACGTATCTTCCTTTTTCACGGAGGAGTCGCTCGCAATAATAATGCTCCTTTCCAATCTGATGATTCCCAACAATGATAATCTTCATTTTCGACGTCGCTAATTATTGTCAAGTGCTGCAATAACATCAATAGCCCAGTCAATAAAGGTTTTTTCGATCCGAAAATTAAATAAAAGCTGAATCTTTTACCATCGATAGAACCCTCCCAGAGGGTCATTCTCCCAAAAGTCCCAAGAAATCCCCTTGGAGCTTTCCCCCCTAGCCGCCCTCAAAGTTGAAAAATGCAGGTAATCACGGAAAATCAATTATCTCTGTACCCATTGATCGGAAACAGTTCTATTATATGCCATTCGATTCGTTTTATTAAGGACTACAGTAATAGTTATATTATTTTTTTCAAAAAAATTAACAGTTTTCTTGATAAAATAATATATATGTAAAAATTTAGGGGGTTTGCGATTTGATTTTTTTGTTTTCTTCGATTAACTTCAAAGCAAGTAGTTTTAAAGAAAAATGAGCCAAATAATTAATGTAGCCACTCTCATTGCAAATCCATTGATGTATATTGTTATGTATTTGCGATTCGATTTGACGCCGTGGAAGGGGAAACAGTCGACGCGGAACGGCGCGGCTGACTCTCTTAGCCATAGTAAACAGCAAACTGGAAATCAATTATCTCTGTAACCATTAATCAGAAAAAATCTATTATATGTCATTCGATTCGTTAAATTAAGGACTACAATATTAGTCATATTCAATTCCTCAATAAATCGAACAGTTTCCTTGATAAAATAATATAATGTAAAAATTTAGGGGTTTTTCGATTTGATTTTTTTGTTTTCTCCGATTAATTTCGAAGCAAGTAATTTTAAAGAACAATGTAACGAATAATTATTGTAGCCACATTCATTGCGAATTCATTGATGTATATTGTTATGTATTTTCGATTCAAGTTGACGCTGTGGAAGGGGAAACAGCCGACGCGGCTGACTCCCTTCACCATAGTAAACAGAATAATACTGCTGTCTACATTGCATCTAATTTACACTATGGCGCTCGAAACAATTAATTTTTTCTATTGTTTTGACATGCGCTGTATATAGATTTTCACTTTCAAATACTCTAAAAAATATTACAATTTTCTTGATTTAACCATGCTCATGATAAAAATCAGGATTTCGTTGTTTGCTCACAGAATTTATTACGGTATATTAATTTGAATTGTGCCTTCTCCATACGAGTCAGAGGTAACACAATTTGATAACTCTAGTTTCAGATATTGATGTTTTTCAACGAAGTTTCATAATATATTATGTGTCCGACTCCTTCATCTTATCCTTATTTTGTGAAAAATGAAGATAAAAAATTTCTTTTCATAGCTTTTCTTGCGTTTTATCTTGTTTCATCACTCTTTATAATTTAAATACTTGATAATGGAATGAATATCATCAGATCACGTGAACAAAAAAATAAAAGGGTGGGCCCACCTGAGATACTATATGATAACATTGTACTCCTGATAAGTTGAAAATTTTCAAGCTGAAAGTAGATTAATTTGTTGCAAATTCGGTTCAAATATTAACAAATGTTACCAAATATCACCAATATTATCTATCATATATAGTGAGAACGAATTACTCTGAAGCTTTCTATTCTTACTGAACATGAAGAGGCAATACCAAGCCAGAATCGCAGTTCCATTTAAATCATTATTATAAGAGCTTTCAAATTGATGCTATGTAAATTTAACTAAGGATGTCATCCCCATCTCACAATTTCCCTATTTATCCTTATCCTGATTCAGAATAAAGTAGTTGATCTCTATAATCACAAAAATCAATGTACAGTAGCTATAATAAATAGTGAAAATAACAAAATTTCTAGTAATAATGCAACTTTTTCTAGGTACGAATTTCAAGGCTCATAAAATGACTTTTTCTCAATCACAGGCAGAAATTCCAATGATCATAATAATAGTAATTTAATGGAAATTGTTTCTATTGTACATTGTTCGACGTAAGATAAGCTACATCTTTAAGGTAATCAACGTATTTAGGATTATGATGTTCATGAATGAAAGCGAGACTGTGATAGAAGATTAGTCAAACTGAAATATAAACATGATATACAATGCATATTTCTGATCAACTATAATTACAAATGATAGTATCAAGCCGAAATGAATTGAGCAATTGAATTTCAAAGTTACTATCCACTGTTCAAATCGCACTGTGATTCCCTTTTACTTCCAAATGGATTGAATTACTCTTCAACGTAACAATTATTGTAAAAATAGTGGACCAGTGGAATGTGAACGTCATCCAAATAGCATTTGAATTTCAATTTTCAGATCATGAAATTCATAAAAAACTAATTCTTGAGAGAATAGTGATGAATTGCAAACAGTGCAAGTAACATTGATACAAAGCGATACAATGAAAATCAACATCGATTAATTTAATACTGGACTTATCAAATTTATATTACCGTTAATTTATATTATTTATAAAGCTTATAAAATGTAAAACCAACATTTCAAATTTTCTCTACTGGAGCAAAACATCAATAGAAAATAAAGAAGATCCCATTATAAGCACAATATACTTGTGTACTAGAATTCACTTGAACTAACTCACAATGAACTAGAATGGTATAAAAACCATGAAATTGATAATCAGGTACATTTTTCAAATAGCTTCACCCAACTTAATCTGTGAATGCTAAGTCATAAAAAATCATGTTCAATAGATTTAATTTGAATGCTTCAAATAGAAAATGATCTATTCTTTTGGTGTCCTAATCAAAATTAATTTCAATCAACATTAATCGACACAAAGAAAAGCTTCTGCCAACCTTGTGTAATGAATGACAAGATGCGAGTGGAGGTGAAAAATCGATATGTTAACAAAAATAATAGAAGATGATGAATCATCTTTCAATTATTAATCTTATACGGTAGGGTACTTTGTGGTTAAATTTGAAACATTTGTGAAAATGTGAATATTAACAGTAGAAAACAGCAAACACTGCACGCTATGATTTTTCAGGAAATTGCCACTGTTAACACTATTGTAATCTATGATTTATCTCAGTTTTTGACATTCATAACTTATGATAAATTCTAGCATAGAATTATGATCATACACACATATTTTAAATATGTATTATATTATGTAATAGTATGACTATTTATTTTATCGGTTGCAAACAATATCTTTGTCTGTCATAGAATGCATGATTTAGCACATATATAACAACAAAATGATTTTAGATAATTTAGAGAATAAAAATGTGAAAAGTTAGTTTCATCGCATGTCAAAACAATAGACAAAATTGATTGTTTCGAGCGCCATAGTGTGAATAAGAAAGCAGTACCGTAGGCCTACTACTGTATTTTACTGTTTACTATGGTGAAGAGTCAGCCACGCCGTACCGCGTCGACTGTTTCCCCTTCCACAGCATCAAATCAAATCGCAAATAAATAACAATATACATCAATGGATCCGCAATGAATGTGGCTACATTAATTATTTGTCTAATTTCCTTTAGATTATTTGCTTCGAAGTTAATCGGAGAAAACAAAAATGAAATCGAGAAACCCCTAAATTTTTACATATATATTATTTTATCAAGGAAACTGTTCGATTTATTGAGGAAATGGATGCGACTAATATTTTAGTCCATAATGTAACGGATCGAATGACATATGATAGATTTTTTTCCGATCAATGGTTACAGAGATAATTGATTTCCAGTTTGCTGTTTAATATGGCTAAAAGAGTCAGCCGTTCCGCGTCGACTGTTTCCCCTTCCACGGCGTCAAATCGAATCGCAAATACATAACAATATACATCAATGGATTTGCAATGAGAGTGGCTACATTAATTATTCGGCTCATTTTCCTTTAAGAGCACTTGTTTCGAAGTTAATCGAAGAAAACAAAAAAATCAAATCACAAACCCCCTGAATTTTTACATATATATTATTTTATCAAGAAAACTGTCAATTTTAATGGAAAAATGAATATAACTAATAATGTAGTCCATAATGTAACAAATCGAATGACATATAATAGAACTGTTTCCGATCAATGGTTACAGATATAATTGATTTTCCGTGTTTACCTGCATTTTTCATGTTTTAGGGGGCTGGGGCGGAAAGCTCCAAGGGGATTTCTTGGGACTTTTGGGAGAATGACCCTCTGGGAGGGCTCTATCGATGGTGGGAAATTCAGCTTTTATTTAATTTTCGGATCGAAACTGCTTTTTTGGACCTTCATTGACTGGGCTACAATGACCTTCCACTTCTCCATAATGAGTCGCAGCAATAATTTCCATGCTCACGTTACTGCTAATTGTGAAGTGTACCAGCAATAATTTCCATGACCTTTCACTTTTCTATCGCTGGTTTCAACTTGAGCTTCTGTAATGAAGATGATCCGTCTCGCTTTTCTTGTGAGTGACCTAAATTACGGGACGATCGTTGCAAAACAAATAATGTCTGAGTAGAATTGCAATTTGCCTGCAGGTCTGCTCGTGGAAAGGTGCTCGATGTTCAAACATTAATTAGTTGCAGGAGACTTTGTTTGATCTGTCTGGCAGAACACAAATACAGCCCAGCTTTTCTATGGAAATGAAGTGAGCTGATGAGTGTTGGGGTGGGGTGGTGTAATTGAGCTGGATAACAATTCAGGCGTGTGATCTGGAACGTTTTCCATATTCTTTATTGAAGGAGTTCAGACTATCCCCTCAATCACTTTTGAATAAATCTTATTTCACCATTTTTGAAATGAGTTAATATCACAACTACATTATCATTATCAATTTTTTGTTGAGGATGATGCCCACATGAGCTCTAGGCTTGTGTGTGGGTAATGAGACGGATGTTGATGAGAGTTGTGAATCTATAGCTTTAGGTGGGTTTCGAACCGCCGGAAAGCGATTTTTCAGAATATGATCTGTTGATGATGACATTCGGGAAAAAGGTATGGGTATAGGTGTACTGGTTCAAGAATCTTGAATTTTCGGGTTGATTGAGCAGTTTTGAAGCTCGACCAAGTTAAATTGATTTTTAATAAACAAAGTACAGTTTACATTATAGTTTTACATTATTATCGGGAGAAAACATCCAAAATTAATTGATGCAGATATACTACAACTTCGAAATTACTATATGTGAAAACTGAAACTTCATACTGTGCCGTTCATACATTCCCACCCGGCCAAAACAGTAATGATGGACAGTACTCAACAGTAATTTATTGGCTTAAGTTAACAAAAATCAGCTTGAAATTTGGAACATAAACAACCTGTACCATGTAATATCTTCTTATGTTACCTTTTCTCTAGGCTCCTAACCTGTGACTCATAGTTATAGCCTGCAGTAGTAATAAGTTATAGCTTATATATAAACATAGCTTATATATAAGCTAAATATATAAACAATGGAATAAGCTATTGTTTCTCTATGGTTATAGCCTAATTATATAATTAGCTCATACATTAGCCTATCCATAGTGCAAGAAATACAGTTAATGTTTCATACACGATGAGATGTTTCAGATTTTATAAAACACTACTGATCGTACTTAGCTTCTATCCGGCCTACTCTACCATTTTTCCATTGTAGAGGAATATATCAAGTAGTTGAATATATCAATTAGTTTAATGAATGCAGTTA
Organism: Nilaparvata lugens; assembly: GCF_014356525.2. NCBI lineage: Eukaryota > Metazoa > Arthropoda > Insecta > Hemiptera > Delphacidae > Nilaparvata > Nilaparvata lugens. Next base: position 45,555,355 of record NC_052511.1, on the reverse strand, counting down.
TATCTTCCAAACAGGATACGGTTGTCTGATATTGTATCAAACATCGACTTAGTACTCTTAGTAGTGAACGTACTTAGCCTTGATCCAATCTACTGTACCATGGTTTCAATATCTTCTTCTCCTTCTTTTTCTGCAGTTTAATGAATACAGTTATACTATTTTTGCAGGATGGAGTTGTTTGATGTGCAAAGAGAAACGCTAAGCGAATAGAAATCCTGTCGCTTCACTCCGACTCTCCTATTCCTTAATTTTAATTGGAGTGCGATGCAAAACTTTACACTTCACTTCATTAATATGCAGCCAGACGGTTTCTTAGCGAATGCTTGACTACCAAATGCTATGCAAATTCCGTTGCTGCCAATGTTTGACGCTTGCCGTCTGCTAAATATTACGATGCGATCACGTTAGTTTGTCGAAGAAGAAATTGTGCACCAGAAAAATCATGGGGAATAAAATGATGGACGTGTTATTTGAGGTATTTTTTCCAAATTCAGTTTGTACTTGAGAGAAGTTCTATGTTTTAAAAACACTTCACTCACATGGACTACTTTTTAACAAATCAATAAAAACAATATAGACTAAAGATCTTGAAGTACCCTTTATTTTTTTAAACTTTAAAATAGTTCAACAACTAGTTTCGACCCCAACTTAGTTCATTTTCAAGTTGAAATGTAGAAAATAAATAAAATAATATAAAATAAATTAATGATATGAAAATAATCATATGTTCATCATATTAGGCCTATATAGTATCAACTCGTTTATTTATTTTCTACATTTCAACTTGAAACATGATCGAAGTTAGGGTCGAAACTAGTTGTTGAACTATTTTAAAGTTTTTAAAAAATAAAGGGTACTTCAAGATCTTTATATTGTTTTTATTGATATATGTTCTAAATATGAGTCAAGAGATTGTAGGTATCAACAATATTCCATGATTGGGGGAAATGAGAAGGAATCTATTTGCTTCTGATTGTAATGCGTTTTCCAGTAACAAGGGATCTAGGTTAGGTTAGGTATAATAATTTGGTTTTATAATAATACCACAAAGGAAAGAACATAGGATTTTTTCTTCTTTGGTGATTCTTTCCAATTGTATTGTAACCGTAGATGAAATATAGCATAAGATATCAATGTTATTCGTCGATGTTGTAACTTAGTTAAAAAGGTTTTCAAACACTCGAATTCAATTTATCATGTTGGAGGAATGTGTACAAACCAATGTAGTCCTCGCTCAGAAATAACAGTAACTCTCAATGCACCACGATTACACTCTATAGCATTATTATCTAACGAACAGTATAATTTTGTAATTTCAACTTCATAGTTTCTCACCATTCTATAATTCAACGTGTATTACTATGGAAAATACTCCTTAGTTCTTCTTGATTTCATTCAAATTACAGTGAAACCCACCCTCGTGCAATAACAGGTCAGGTAACGTTTAGATAACACGTGCAGTGCCACGTGATATTATACTCTACAATTCCGGCTTTATCTTATTTCTTGCTTTATCTTATTGAAGATTGGTTTTAACGGTGGAGTACACTGCAGTTACTGTTAAAGGGCTCCAAGCTAACCGCAATCATATTATAATTTTCTTCTATGTCTCTCTTGGTTCTCTATTACTCCTATGTGTTTCTTCCTCACTCCACTTTGTTTCGTCTATACTCTTGGATTTTCCTTCCCATTTCTATTGAAGACTCTATCCTTTGTCCTCTCCCCTTATTACCTCATTGTTCCATTCTTAAATATTTCTCTCCCTCTCCCACTCTCTGTCTTCTTGTCTATCCATTTCTCATGCATCAACTATTTTACTTTCTAGCTCTATTCCTCTCTCAAATTCCTAATTAAGACTTTTATTCATTGTCTCCTTCCCTTATTACCTTCTCAAAGTTTTGGCTTATAATCTCTGATTCCTCACTCTTCCAAATTCCTTTATTCTAAGTTATTCTGCTTCTCTCACTCTCTCTTTCTCTCTTTTTCTCTACTTCTGTCTCATATTCATATCAAGCATATTATCCACGGATTCTCTTCCTTTATCCCTGCTCATTGTTTCAGCTCTTCATCTTTGATTCTTTTCTCTCTTCCTCATTCCTGCATCCCAAGTCCTTCTCTTTCTCCTGTAATCCTTCTCTCTCAAATTCGTGTTGCGATTTCTCGGTCTTTGTGAGCAGTCTTGCCAAATGTACCGTTGAAATTATTCGCCAGTCTCACTCCTAGTCTTAGATTAAGACATCACATTAAAGTTGATGGTGTAGTCACGCGCGCGCAATGAAGCCTTGGAGTCTGATATTATGCTCCTAGCCGCATGGGGTGAACGTGCATAATTTTTGAGGGTCCGGAAAAACTCGTGTTGTTTTTCACCCTTCTTGGGGGTTTCCTCTCATATTTATGTATTTATTTTCGCTCTATTAGCCTTTGTGAAACAAAGATGGTACAACAATGTCAGAGTGAATCCTGGACCATTGCGTTGGTTGTCCAATAATGTAATCCTTTTGCTTTGCTACATTTTTAATCATCCACAATATACAATGAAATGTACATTGAGAATTAACTGTACTAGTTGAAAATTAACTCATCATAAATGTATATGTTGTGGATATTCGTACTTCTTGTATTGCTGTTATAAATTATACAAAAATATTGTTCCAAACTAAAAAAATTTGGTAATGTGAAGTGGATAATAGTAGTTTGTTAAAAGTAAAGAGTAAAGGACTCGAGTATGAAATACTTGTTAAACATAGATATTGTTCAAACTCAGAATTGGAGATGTATCTGCTCCAGGTTAAATAGATGGTTAAACAGGTTGAAATGTTACAAGTTACAGATTCTATCCCACTATAACGAGTGATCCATGTATTGATTGTATAACTTCAAAACTCAGTACTTCTAACTACACATCCACTTATTGAATTTATTACTCAGCTCTATATGGGAGTTTTCTGATAAAAACTAGTAATAATGAATGGTAATAGGTTTCACTATCAAAGTGAAAAATACTTAGTCCCTATGGATAACTTACTAGTTGTTTGATGCTTACGGTATTGCAACACTTGAAGGTGCTCCTTGAATTTGTATGATCTTGAGTTTCTATGATCATGAATGGCTCAATCCATACCAGAACAATCACCAGCAAATAGTGGATCTGTATGTTCCGACCAATTTAAATACATGCATTACATCCATCACTTGAATTATCATCAGCTTGAAGCCACCATCGCCGCTCCCCTAGGTTTGCACCCTCAAGCTGCGTTTACACCAAAGTTATTAACAAAATGTTAGTAACTTAATCCTTATAGATTCTATTAGATACACATGGTGAACAATATATGTGTTTGTCAAGCTCCGTTCAATCTAATAGAATCTATAAGGATTAAGTTATTAACATTTAGTTATACAGATTTCTGATTAAGTGGACTGTAATTTTAATCGATTTAATATTTATTTGATAAATATTTTATCACCATATTCTGGAAGAACAAGGTTAATGAATCCATTCATGATGCAATGAAAATCTCTATTATTGAAACTTACCCCGGCTAATGTTCTACGCTGTAAGTTAGAGTGATTTATACCTATAGGTTTGGTTGGTAAAAGGTAAAGGAAAGAATTAAGGAAGAGAGAAATGTAAATAAATCACTTGACCTCCGATGATTTATGATGTAGCCAGGTACTGCAGAGAATTGTTGAATCATCTATGGATTTCTGCTTCTCAGTTTTACTATTAAATTTACTACTATTTTCAATATGAAAAATACTCAAATTCTCCTCAATTCTACTCAATTCTTTACTATATGTACTTTAAAACAAATAATTCTCTACGATCGGAGACACAAAATTACAATTATTAATTTCCGACAGAAATACAAACAAATCAACGAGCGATTCGAACTGTCCTGTCAACGGAGGCAGCTATTCGAAACGACTGGATTGAAAACTACAAAACAATCAATCAAGCAATTACGCACTAGAGTGCGCCAATAGACGGGGAAGATTGAAAGCTAACTACTCAGCGCCAAACTCCATTATATTCAAACGGCGTCAACAACATTATTTTTTTTTAATAACTTTGGTGTAAACGCAGCAGCTTAAGACGATGTTGTGACTGCCTGTGATGATTTTATGAGGTTTCAGCTTGGTGTTGTTTGGAGATTGAAGATGGGAGGTGTACTTATATTCACTTTTCAGCATTCCTCAAAAATAACATGAATGATTTGCATTCAACCAAAATTCTAATAGTTTAAAGTGAATATCACTATAGAAGGGAAGTTATCAGGTTAGCAGTGGATTACGTTCCTCCCATCCCCTGTGTGTTATGCATCTACGCATGAGGAGTGTGTAGTGGCCCAATACAACGCATCTTTAATAGGATTCACTTCAATTTGTCAGTTTTCATCATGAATAATATCAATGCCTCGTATTCAACCAATTCTGACAGTTGAAAGTCATTTAGAAATTTACGTTAATCTGGCAGAATTCCTTGTAAATAACATCAATGTTTTCACATTCAGCCAATGCTGTCAATCGATAGTGAATTTCACTTGCAAATTGCCGCAGCAACTCCATCAACTTGCTTAATGAAAAGGAAAATGGAGTGTTGTGTGTGTTGTAAGAGAGTGATGGAGAGGGAGGCAATACATTGGCTTCATCTTGCCATTTGCTCGATTAGATGGTGTTCTATATATTAGTGGGATTGCTTTTCCTCTCAAGTTGTTGATATGTGTTTAGTAGTATGGTGATTGGAAATCCAAATTTGTTCTAGTATAACTTGTTCTGCTTCTTTAATATAATTAGTACGTAGAAATAAGAATACATATTGGCCCGACTATCCATAATTGGAGTAGAGTTGATGACATGCATCAGAAAAATTGTACTCTCAGCGTTCAGGATACTTTTGAAAATCTATTTAGAAGAATATGTTCTGATGGTTTCGACGAGAAACCATGGTATGGTGAATCAATGTTGTTAGCTTAGTGAAATGAATCTAAATTTTTATGAAATAAACTAATTCTGATCTAAATTATACTGAAATCTTTTTGGAATTACACTTAACTCTATCACTGGAATATTGTTTAAAATTATAACATGAAACCAACTCAGCGGATTCCAACAGGAGATGTGATTTTTCCAAGTCAAAAACATTGGTCTGTGACTAAAATTGCTAGTGTACTGTAATGGGAAATATTATTGAAAAATAATTAGGAAAGAGTACTTCAAGAATTCTTTCCAAAATCATATTCAATAGATAGATCTTTTTCACTCCATCTATCAAATATCATCAATAAATATAAATTTTCCTTCTATTAATAAATTTAACCAAATGCACTTTCCTTTGCATGTCTGTATCCTGTCCTTTCACGATGTCACTAGACTTGGAAAGTATATCAAAGTTGTTCATCTCCCACAAATACAATAAGGTGATAGAAAGTTTGCAACTCCACATATCATCCTAATAATTGCACTTGAACTTGGCGTTCTGAAATAAGCTCATACATATAATTTATTTCTTCCAATAATTTTCATATCCGCAACCTGCCTGAAACTGTTCTTCGGAATGTGAGAGAATTTAAAATTCTTATAGTGAGATTCACTTTAAACTTTCAGAATTCCTCATAGATAGAACTTTGCATCCCATTCTACTAATGCTGACAGTTTCAAGTGGAAATCTGCCAAAGTGAGATTCACTACAAACTGTCAGTATTAGTTGAATGGGGATCATTAGAGTTATTCATAAGGATCGATGACAGTTTGAAGTGAATTTCAGTACAGCAGATTTATAACGGCGGGGTAATAAACTCGGTGAAAACATAACAGAAATCGTGATAAAATTATATCCAAGATGAGGTCTTGGTCGTTGTTCCACCAATGCTCGTGAGTTTGATTGCCGAGTGCGGTTGTGACTGCAATTACACAGTAATGAACTGCAATTCCAACTTCATAAAATGTAATACGGAACAGCTTTCTACTGTATTAGGCCTAGATAAACATAATTACGACTCATCAAAGCGACATCAGAGTTTTGAACTGTTAATTTCAACTTTTTCGAATCGGGTTTATGATCAAGTGACCTAGATAGAGTAAACTCGAATAGACTTCACGTTCTTATTGAAACATGGAATCCTTTGAATCACAAATAGATTTAAAGAATATATTAACCTTGCTTAAAGAATAATTATTCTTCATGATTTATATTGAAAAGCACATATTCTTTGTTGGAAGCTGAACTTTGTTGCTGAACATGTCGCTTTGATGAGTCGTAATTAGGCCTTAAGGTGCGTACAGATTTACGCGCCGCGAATATGAGCATTCACTTTTAATCAGCTGATGCCAAGCTTTTTATATCTGTATCTTACTGTTTCTGTAAAAATACAGATATAATTCACTTTTAATCAGCTGATGCCAAGATTTTTATATCTGTATCTTACCGTTTATGTAAAAATACAGATATAATCAGCTGATTAAAAGTGAATTGCTCATGTTCGCGGCGAGTATATCTGTACGCACCTTCAGATGTTTATCTAGAAGAAGGCCTAAGAAGTTTATCTAGGCCTAATACAGTAGAAAGCACAGGCAGACAATATAACTCGATGACACAGAAATATTCCTCTTCGAATTATGAAGTCATGATGAATGCTAAATATTGGTGGTAATGATCAATGATCTTCGAAGGCTAGAGGTGCCAATTCAATGTTGTATCTATAGGCTGGGATCTATAGACACTAGTTTTAAAATCGTTACAGTGTTATTTTCCAAAATTTAGAATACTGCTGTTTGAAAATTATTACAATTTTATTAATTGATCCGTTAAAGTAGTTAACTGATTCAGTTATCACTCAGTGACTTGGTTAGATTTGATATTATTCAAAAAATCACACATCGTAATAAAAGTTATTCTCACCTAATAATGGAAGGGAATCAGATTGTGAACAAATCCCAGAATTCCAAGAGAGACTTTTCCCTGAAATTTACTTATTTTTCAACTTCTTCTTCATTCAACTCCTTGAAGAAAAGTAGCATAAGATTGAACCAAGTAAGTTTTATCAGGTCTCTTCATGGTTTTGAAACCTACCCACTGTACCCATAAGTTCCAATAAGAGGCAATTCCAGGTTGAAGACACAAAAAGTGAATGGAAAGATATCCTGTGCCAGTGAGTTAGAGAAAAATATATATGAAAGAAAATGTAAGATAGAATGAGAAAATGCGTGAGGGGTTGGAACCTACTTGAAAGATCTTTTGGCAATCTCAGTTTTACTCAGACTTCTTCATCAAATGTAGTGCTTTTTTGCAGAGGAGTTCCTTTTCTCTTTCCCTCTGTTTCTTTCTCCCCTTTCTTCAAATCCTTATCGTCGAGTTGAAGTTTTTCATTCTGGAAGAAAAATATTAGAGTTCTCATCGAATAAAACTGACTGTTTTTCATGCCGATGAATACTTGAGAAATTATTACTTCTTAGCACGTTTTTGTGCACAATATCTCACGGATGGTGCAATCTTTTTGTTGCTACTTTCTCGGTATTAAATAAGACTCGAATAATAAGACATTCGCTTTTTAACAACCTGCTCCATGCTTTCAAGACTTGAAGGTCGTTCAACTGTGTTCTCTGTTCAATGGTAATGCTCTTAACTTTCAACTTTTATTAATTTTTATCATTTTCTCGCGGCAAGCTTCTGTGCAACTATGTGATAAGATGTAACTTTGTCGAAATAAAATCTTTTTCATTTTCCTCCAAAATAATTTTTGTTTGCTTTCAATTGTAACATCTGAGGGTGAAAATGACCTACTATTAGCTAACTTAGCTTATATTTTCGTATTATTCTAACACATCATCTGGCGAAGAGAAAATTTTTATGAATTATCATTATTATGGGTATGATTGTAATAAATTGGATACTTCACGAAGAATGAAATTTTCCGTACACTTTCTTTTCTTCTCATGTGTTAACTGCAAAAATTGTTGCTTGCTAACAAGTAACTTGTTATTGTTACTGCAATAACTTTCTTCCCGATTGTGCTTTCTTTTCACTTGATTTCCACAGCTCTTCTGTTTATAAACATTTTAGACTTTTCTGTACTTCTTTCATTATTTATTTCCTGATAACCTTAAATTTCTAGCCCGGGCAAGATATTTACCCCGGGCCATTCCCGTGTTTCGGATGGACACGTTAAGCTGTTTGTCCCCGGCTGCCTGAAAAGCAGTGGTTAGGTTATGTCAGAGGTCCTGAAATTGATTAGTTGCGACCTGAAAACTCTGACACCAGTCCTGAGCCACCAAGGCCACTCGATATTATTATTATTTTATTCATCTTCAATCAGGAACTACATTATTTTCTGGCACCACCTTCAGTACTTATTGAACTTTGTGGTAATTATATTGTCTTTTCAAAGCTTGCTCTTCAAAACGAATTTATCTATAAATTAGTGGATATATATCGTCTCTATTTTCCTGGGTGTTCCTGAAAAACAATTCTCAATGTCCTCACAGTAAGTGCAATCACTTCTATATAAAATTTGGAAACACGTCAGGCAAGTTGCTATAGATTCATGAAGATTTTTATATATTTTTAATTTTACTAATGTGAAGTCAGATAATATGAGATCAAATTAAATATATTCTATCAATGAATTTAAAGTATATTGATGATTCTCAAGACTTTCCGCACACACTCTTCTAAAATTCATCCCAGATTCTCAGATCCTTCATTGTTGAATATTTTAATATCTATTAGGCTATCCCCTTTCGGTTACCAATATTCTAATCAATTGTCTTTGATCTCTTGATCAAAATTTAAATCTTTTATCTACTTATTTCTCCTCTCTCCAAGTTCCTTTTCTCAAATTATTGTTCGAGATCCGAAATTCAAATCATTCATCCACCTTCTTGTCTTCTTTTCAAGTTGCTTTCATCAAACTATTGTTTCGAAAGAAACATTCCGAAATCTGTCGAGAACAAATCATTGATTTGTGGGGTTCACGGAGCGTTCCGAGCAATTTAGCCTGGAATGCGCCTTTACTGTGGTAAACTATTTGAAATCTGCACTGAAACATGGTATGGGTGGGAGCACAACATGAGCAGAGAGAGGGATTATCAGTCAATTGTGAGGAAACTATACGGGGAAATCTACCTTCTCTCTTCAAATGGGAGAAGTAATATCAGAGGAAAATCTGCCTTCTCTCTCCAACTTTGAAGGAAATTTAAGAGGGAAATCTACCATCTCTCTTCAACTGCGAGGAAACAATGAAGGGAATCACCACCTTCTCTGTCCAACTGTGTGATTGTAGCAATGGGAGTCTGGAAGCCTATTACAGATTTGTGCCGGCAATTTAACTGGTCGGATATTTGGTAACAAGGCAAGGTCATTGACAGTGCTACTCATGGATAAATTTGGAACCAACTGGAAGAAATATCTACTTACCTTCAGGTCGGAAATGAATTTCCATTCATGTTGTATTAGAATAGCTGATTTCCACTACGATCCAGTAGTATATTGTGTGGTGCGTTTTTTAACGGCTTCCTGGGGGAGTCACTCTCACCTCCAAGGATAGGACAACACACGTAGGGTGATGTAATGCTGTATTTAAATGCCCCACGTTGGGCGCCAATCATGTGGAGCTCTTCCTGGGGGAGTCACTCTCACCTCCAAGGATAGGACAACACACGTAGGGTGATGTAATGCTGTATTTAAATGCCTCACGTGGGCCGGCAATCATGTGGAGCGGTATTTGAAGGCTTCACACATGTAAGTGAATCTTGTACTGAGTCAATGGTGTAGCGGCTATAAATTTTGTAATTGCGTGCGTGGACGCGAATGTACACCAGACTGATTGATTCACTACAAGATTCAATACAATTGTCGGAATCGCGGGAGGCCTAAATGCTCGCTCACCCTTGATTCTTCTAATGACAGATTGTATAAAGCTGAAATTTTTATAAGTAGTGTAGCGATCGCTAAACACTGAAGACGGATACCCTAAAATTATTACCTGTGAAGAATGAGCATACAAAATCATACAGGTCGAGCAAAAATCCCGAGTAGATAATTTACGGGACTGCGTCTCTAATAAGTTCTGAAGGATTAAGATACGGTATTTGGACCAATATCGTTCAGAATATACTTCGAGAACAGAGTCTTGTCGGGTTTTACGCTCTATTGTAGGAATTTATATATCTCCGCTCATCTGCTGTACAATTGATGTGTTCGCTCCTAAGTCGAGGTAGGTAACAGATAAAAGCTGATATATGAGCAGGTAGGACAAAGAATAAATATCTCGATCTGACCCCACTCGCTATATCCACTTAGATCTGTTTCCAATTCCAGCTTAATTCAATATTCCAACGATCGTATTCGATCGGTTCTTGATGATATAGAACGTATCAGACACAATAATTGACAGGCTTAAGAAATAATCGAACTCAGAAAGCGAATTAACAAAACTGAAATATTTACAAAAATATGCAATCATACAGTGCAGGTTCAGAATTTGATTTACAGGTTGATAATAATTAACATTAACAGAATAGTTAAAAATTTTCTTGTGCTTGCATGATACCATGCGTGATTCAACAAATTTTACGATTGATAAAATTGAACAATTTTGAAAAAATAGTGAAAAATGATTATAAAAAATATTTTAAAATGTTCGGGGTCGTGGTTCAGGCAGCGGAGGATAGTTAATCAACTACAAATTCTTATAATTAAATATGAATAAATTCTAGGCTCTTAAATCTAAAGCGCTTGTCGCGTGGCCAATAATTTAACGAAGAAAAATTTATGTTTCTGCACTGAAATAATTTTCGAAGCGTAGATTGGGGCCCTTTAAAACTTATAACTCACGTGAATTTCCTTGGCGGTCGTGGTTTTCTTCCTTAGATCAAAATCGTTTGATCGGCAGCAATCCAGGCTTCGGTTTCAGCACGTGGGGAATTTTAATTTAATATTTCCTTCACCAAATTAATTAGGGATAATTTACTTTAAGCTTTTAATTTATCGATTGATGAAAACAGAAATTTACAAATAACGAATAAATTGGCCTAAAATATCGGCTCACAAATAAACATTTAAAATCGAACAAGAATTTTCACAAATAGGTCTTGGTAACTATAAAAGAGATCTGCACGGTGAGGATTTCAAAAGGGAAGTGCTGTCTTTTCTCTAAGCTTCTAGCTAGACCTGCTTCTCAGAATCGGATGTAATAATTTGCATAAAAATTTGCCATTGGTAGAACGCTTGTGACGTAAACATGACGTCAGTGGCAAGCAGTAGAATACAATTCCTTTATTACAATAATAATTTAATTTATGTAATTCTAAAACTGCTTAATCTTATAGACATAGTTCCTCTCATACAATGTACATGTGCTAGTGTAACTGATAAGGCAGGGTTGTGTTGTCTGATAATAGATTAACATATGTTGCTTTCAAACGATCACCTTCTCGGTGCTATTTCTATGCACTGTGATTGGCTTAGACCTGCCAAAGAGATTTAATTACCATGTGGTTCAGTTGAATTAAATCATTAATAATTAATATTCTTATACAAGTTTTATTAGGTTTGGACTGTTATAATAATTTCATTTCTGCCATTTTATCAATAATATAATTTCATGCTATGACCTATTTAGTTACAATAAGACCTGACATATAATATAATTTCTTAAATAATAAATAATTTCAACGATAACACATACATTTTATTTTTTATTTGAAATTCTTGATCCTTTATGGATAGTTTTGATTTTTAGAGATGGTATTATATCTTACGTGAAGCCAGCGTGACATTTGACATACTTTGAATCAGTCAGCTGCGTTCGAACTGTTTTAAAAACATCTGATCGATAGTAAACAAAGTGTAACCTCAAAATCAATGAGCAATTCGTAAATAATTTGTGCTTTATTTGCAAAATATTATAATTTTATTGAATAATTTCCCTAGAAAAATATTCAGTACAGAACGGTACTCTATCAGATATACAGTTATGATAAGTAAGCTTTATCGCTCGGTCGCTAACTATTCCTTTAGCAAATTCTTTCATTTTAAAAGGTAATCACAATTTTTCTCTCTTTCATGAGATCTATTTGAAAGATTCATCACAATTGTTTCATAATATTTTTGATATTAGAATTAGATATTTTATAATTGTGATTTGAATGATTCACGAAGTTGAGTATTGAGCGATTAAGCTATTTTTAGCACAATGCTTACATAAGACCTGTATTTCTAATTATGATGACTTGCTTCTTCGACCTCAACATTCACTATAGTAATAATATTAATTTTATATTTACTTTGTTACAGGTGAGAAAAGGAAAAGGAATATTCATGTTGGGGAATTGGTATGTAGATTGTTTTAAATTTGAGTTTAGTTGAATGCAAATTAGTGATTCCAAATTTCAATTAAAGAAAAATCATTCAAGAAGTTCCATTCATGATAACAAGGCATTCTAATTGACTTTGAATTTGCCCCAAAAATAATATTATCTCATGTTCTACTCTCTACTAAATACAATGCATCATGATAAAAATTTCTGTTGATGTTTATTAAGAGTTTCATCTCTAATGGTAACCAATCAGTACATTTCCAATTGTAAATTTTCCAATTCTATGTTTGAAAATTTTACAAGACACAGTTATACAAATATCACAGACTTTATCTGTCTTTCTTCTTTATACAAACAGTTCATCAACGCTTCATAAGCTTACTGTTTCAACTTTCAAAAATTGATTTCTCAGTAAGTTATGCTTTAGTCCAGTCAACGAAAGATTATAGAGGGAAAGGTTTGGAACACAATTTTTGACCCAGAAGCTCTTTTAAGGATAGGTAACATATCCTTATAGTGAAGGGGTAAACATATCAAAAGTCCTCACCCTTACCCCTGTGATAAGGGGGTGGGAATGGTTTGAAAGTACTATATTTTGGGTTTTTGCATTTATCTCCAACAATATTGGTCTTTCGGAATTTTTTGTCGAATACATATTTAAGCTTACAAATTAACCTACAAGTTTCCAAGCTTTAATTTTGTATTCGACAAAAATTTCCCCTTAGCACAGGGGGTAGGGGTGAGGACTTTTGATCTACCCCCCTCACCATCCTTAAAAGAGCTGGGGGTCAAAAATTGTGTTCCAAACTTTTCCCACTATACCTTTTTTGAGCATTCCTTGCCTGGACTACTTATCGTATCAGCTGCATGTCTAGTTTTCCCTCTTATTTAACAAAGGATAAATCGCTTTCATAATGAAAATTCTGAATGTACTCTTCGTTCAATCTGTCCTAGCGAAATGAGAAAAATTGGAAGAGATAACGAAATTTTAAAAAGAAGAGGAAAGAGCTGAAGAAATGAGACTGTTTCATTTGCATCCATTGGATTGTTGAAGGAAAAGACAACAGAAAGAATAATGATTACTTACTCTGTTTTATTATGACGTCTGTGTCAGTTGAAAGACAAGCAGCTTTCTGGAAAATGAAGGAAATTGGAATAATTCCAGCGTATTGCTTGTTACGCCCCTAAAAGACAATCGGATATTGTTTTTCGTGGAAATAATAGAGTCTGAGTAGCCCTCTCATAAATATTCCAATATTCAGTTGATGAGCAGAATGAATGAATTTGAGTCGAAAATTCAGATTTTTGAAGGAAGAGAAACATCATTGTCCATATTAGTGTTTTCCACCTTTTGTTGAAATGTATGTTGTATTAATTTAATATCAATTAATCGAGAAGAGAAAATATTTAGATTCTTATTCTATCTTGTTGTGTAACAGCAACTGTACTATAAGCTAATACTGAGCTTAGAACTTTTTATTATCAACTAGGTTACTCATTTTGGATTTAAACACACTTGGACCAAAAATACTAATTATAACTCTTCTTGTAGCAAATTTGAAACATATCTTCATTTTTGTTTAAATCATATATTCCCATGTATATTTTGTGTATTTAAAGAAATTAATATTGAATTAGTAACTTTTCCTATCTTTGAAATTAAAATATTATGTTCCATTTTGGCTACGTTTGTTCAATCAATGTATTATTGCACTATAGTTCCGCCATTTTGTTTACTTCAACTATCATTTCTCTCATTTCATAGTGGATGTGTGACGTTTCATTGACAATATCAGCCAATCAAAGTTTTTCATCATTTGGCCAATCAGAAGACTTTATCTACAAGCTTGTTCATCAATGGCATCCATTTTAATCGTCCATTCCAATAGACTATGCTGATAACTTCATTATTTCTGACGGAAGAAACCAATAATGGTCGGGACACATATAACCGCACCGAGCCCGCGCCGCGGCACGGCCGAGTGACGGACATACTACGGCGAGTGAGAAAACAAATGCTTTCAAACGTGTAGAGACACATACTACCGCACCGCGTCAGCACCGTCGCCGTGTTTGATGCCCGAGCCGTGCCCGCGCCGTCACCGACTAGTTCAGTTTACTTTTTGACGGAGACGGTGCGGCCACGTTCAACAAGAATGAAAAACTGATTGGAGAGATACGGTTTCAGTTTTGTACGATGAAAGTGATGATAAATATGGTTGAACGGAAAATAAGTTAAACGAAAAGTAAAAGTATAACCAAATAACTTAAGCCAAAGGTATAATATACATAATATTATAATAAATAATAAAATAAACAACAAAAAGTATAAAAGAAGGAACCCATGACTGTGTCTTAAATTTTAAATTTAAAACTAATTACGTTCAGATATACATAAGGCAGAAGATAACAATTTTTTTGCTGATATATATTTACGATACATGACTGATTGTGGTATTTTTATGCATCGAAATATATACCAGCACCATGATTCTCATCGTCTACAGGTAATTAGTTTTAAATTGAAATATATAAATTTAAATCGGATGTAACAAGCTTTTAACAATAGTTTAACACATTCATAAATCAGACCACAGTAGCACTACAGAACTGAGACACTGCTGCCGCTCGGCTGTTGCACGAATGTGTGTTCTCCTACCATCATCACCGTGTCGCGGACGTAGCTCGTCCGTACCTCGGCACGGGCTCGGTGCGGTTATATGTGTCCCGAGCTTAATTCGTTGTTAAACAGTAATCATTAACATTGCAGTGAATTCCTACTTGATAAATGCTGGATGTAATATAACACTTGGATAGCAATTCAGATCAAGTTGTCCAACTTTCCTATTTCTGTCTCGAAATTCCGATTCATGTCATGCATATATCCTGAGATAATACTTGCGGTTTGAACATCTTTCTCCTTTTTATATATTTTTTTTTTATTATTTTCCAATCATAGATCTTCAAACTTCCCTATTCCTTCTTTATTATACTCTTGTAGATTATTTTTTTCACAAGATGAGCGAGATTTCCTCTGAGTCCACAACCATTCATCCACAAATCTCCACAAATTCTTCCGAAGCATGAAATCAATCCCTGGTTTTACGATGAGACAAGAATATTTTAGTGCACACATAAAACGCACTAAACATGGGGAATTCTCCCTCGACAAAGTGGAGCTGGTTGATAGTGTTGGAGGGAGGTTGGTGGAAGGGTCTGGCGCCAAAATGTCGCGGTGGGGTTTATTAAGGGGGGTTTTCCCCGAGTGGGGTGGTTTGGGGGTGGTTTTTAGGGACAATAGGACTAACAAGTCGCGTGATAGTGAACTACAAGTTGTTGGGGGTGATTCATCCTTTGCAATTACTGGCAACTTCTAAAGTAGATGGATATACTCGAATGCCTCTCCACCTGTGTTTCTAGCTCACTTTCTCTATGTTGGCACTTGTTATCCTCTCTCACTACTTTATCTTTTGAATTCATGCGCACTTCACGTCCATTTCTTCATATTTTTATTTTCTCTTCAAATTCTCCTTATTCCCTCACTTATTCCCCTCTATTTTCTCAATCTCAAGTTTTCTTCTATATGCTTCCAAATGATATTTCTGCAACTCCATCTCTATCTTCTCTTACTACTCCTTTCTATGTTCGTCCTCATCTCTCTATTCATCTCTCGTCACCTTTTCCTGACTATCCTCTTCCTCCTCCTCCACATTCCATAATTCTCTGTCTCGTATTATTTCTAGTCCCACATACATTTCTTCACATCTTTCTCTTTCTATTTCTTCAGGTTATTACTCTTGTTCTCAGTACTTCTATAACTTGCTCGTTCTACACTTTCTCATTTGCCTCCCTTATATTATTTGCTATTCTCCATTCTCTCACTCATCTCCTCCTCTATAGTTTATCTCCCTCTCCATCTTCTTTCCCTAGTTGTTGCTCCAACTCTATCTCTATCTTCCCTTACTAATCCTTTCTATATTCGTTTTCATCTAGCTATTTCCATCTCCTAAAAGATTATCCTCTCCATCCTCCTCCACATCAACATTTTGTTCTCAATTACAAATTCTTATATGATTATCACTCTATCACCTCTCCCCCACCTCATGCTCTACTATTATTTTCTATACCTTCAATTGATCCTTTTCATTTTCTTCCCATCTTCTGTGGTTCCTATCTATCCTACCCAACACCATTTTTTTTCTGTCTACTCTCCTCTTCCACTTTGTTTCTCCTTTTCTTCTCTTTTGGTAGAGAGTGGGAAGGATATTTTTAATATTCTTTCCGAAGAATGGACATTGATATGTCCAAAGTTCCGCCAATTTATGTATATGCATAGCAATATTATCTATAGTGTGATGAATTTTTTAAATAGACCTCATGAGAAGAGAGAAAAATTGTGATTACCTTTTAAAATGAAAGAATTTGCTAAAGGAATAGTTAGCGACCGAGCGATAAAGCTTACTTATCAGTAACTGTATATTAGATAAGAGTACCGTTCTGTACCGAATATTTTCTAGAAAATTATTCAATAAAATTATAATTATTCTGCAAATAAAGCACGAATTATTTATGAATTGCTCATTGAATTTTGAGGTTACACTTTGTTTACTATCGATCAGATGTTTTAAAGCAGTTCGAACGCAGCTGACTGATTCAAAGTATTGTCAAATGTCATGCCGGTTT